>NC_092596.1:2095000-2395000 GCF_047663525.1 Anas platyrhynchos
CTGCTGCTCATGATTTTTATCTGACTTTTTGCTATTCACAGACAGGGTTTTTTTTTCTAATGACAAACTGCAAGAAGTAAGAAATGTCTGCAAGTAGATGGCTGGCAAACAGCTCAGCCCGGTGTCAGTGTTCTTGGGTGCAACCAGGGCTGGCTAGTTCCGAGGTTCTCCTGTCATTTCCTCAAGCACCCAGTTCCTCTGGTTGCTTCACATTTTAGTCTGTATGTACAAGTAGCCTTCGATTATATCTGCTGATTAAATATGGTTTCAGCATGATGGAGTCTGGTGATGAGTTATTTATGGCAGAGGTCCTGTATCTGCATTGCTGAATGACTCTGCTGTAAATTTTTAGCGCAGCTTTGCCAGGCTGGTGAGAATCTGCAGTGGGTTGAGATACATTGGTGACTATATCTGATATTTTCATCTGCTGAGGAGACATAGTGGACAAAATGTATGCATGAAGAATATATTTATACTTAATAGATACCTGTATATGCACATGTAACTATGTCTATATACATACATGTATGTATATGTGTTTTTACATGTCCTGCAGAGCTACCATAAGTAGTAAGATAGTGAAAGCCCAGTCCCTGTCTTCCAGCAGTCCAAGTCCCCTGATGAGAAGGGAATGTAGGTATCGAAGGAAGTATGTGGAGGCAAGCCAAGTAGGCAGTGTCCCTCCTTTTCTTTCAATCCAGTTGTTCACCTACATCCACTAGTAATAATGCCTACCTGTAATTTAAGAAATATTTGCTTTGATGGAGGTGATTGCTACTTCAGCCATTTTTCTAAGATTGTCAGGGCTGATACTGAGAGTGTATGTCTCTCGTCCTCTCACCAATCAACCCAACACAATCTGTGGAGTAAAAGGCTCAGATCCAGCAAGTTTTGTGAGTTATAAAGTGAATAACTTCACCTGAAGCTGGCTTTATTGTCTCTGTTCCAAATCTTTCAGGTTGCCCAGCGTGTTCTGCTTTGGGCATTTGGAGATGTGGCACAGAAATAGGGTGAGGGAGACCAAATAAGTCTGGAGCTTGAATACAGGAGAGCTTTGAGGCCCACAGTCACCAGAGGTGATGGTGTGCTTCCTTCAGAGATGTTTTGTGCTGCAGGGAAAGAAATTATTGCACTAAGTCGGAGTTAGATTGTCCTACCAGAGTGGGAGCTGGTCTTTGTACTCTTGGTCTCTCCATGGCAGGTCAGGTGAAAGCTTACTGAAATTACACAAATAGAACCAGTGTAAGTGAAAAATAAAAACATGTAGGCATTTAATTTTATTGTCAGGTCATTGAAATTTTACATAGCTGCAAACTGCTGCATTTGAAACTATAAAAGCAAGTGTGGGAATGGTTGCATGACTGAAAGCATTGCACCACAGCAACTGCTGGGAGGGGGTTCAGAAAAGCCAGCACAGCGATCAGTCTGGCCTGCAAATTGCTCCAGGTGCTAAGGGGAACCTGAAAGTCTGTAGATCCTGTCAAAACAACTCTGTAATAATAACTGCTTACAAAGAGCAGGACTTTGAAGCATGTCAGCATGAGAGAACTCTAGAGGGTGTTGTTCCCTTGCTGTCTGGGTACTTCTTGGGTCTCAAAGCTAGTTATAAACAAAGGCTGAAAAGGTTTTAATACCGGGAAGTGTTGCTTTGGAGGTATTAGCAATATCTCCAGTATTACTGTTAGGACTCAAACAGAAGCAAGCTGTGGCAACCACAGAAGTAAGGGGCTGTGTCTGAGAGATGGCAGTGAGGCACACCTGACTTCTCCTCTTCATGATGAAGGTTTGGCTTCAGCATCTTTTCTACCATTGTTTCTGCCAAGTAAAAATGAATGAACAGGCATCGCGTTAGTGGAGGGTGGAAAAAAAAAGCAAATGTTAAGACAGAAATTGGTTGTATCCTTTTGTAGCATGCCATGCAGAGGTTGAATTTATAGCTGTGCATTCTCAAGTTTGGGCACAGAGAGATGCAAACAGAATGATAGAGAGTAGCACTTTTTGCAGATTGTTACTCTGACTATAGCGCTCACATTTACAAACAAATTAGCTAAAAATGTCTGAAGGACATGCAGCATTTACAAACCGGGCCTCATCTCCTGATGATAGATTCCACTGGGATGGGAACGGCATGCAAAATGATACACTGCCTTGGAGGATAAATTCATGAAGTTTAGCAATGTAGGTCACATTGCAGGAAAATCATAAGCATCTGAATATCACTCGGTAGCCATTCAATCAACTGCGCAAAGCAAAATGGAAAACTGAACAGCATGTAGATGTAGGTGAAAACTGGAGAAAGTCATGATATGATGTAAAACCCTCTAGGTCCTCCATCCATATGTATTTCTTTTTTCTTCAATTTTTCTTGCCAGTTCATAGTTAGATTTCTGTGTCCGTATCAATGGTAACAACAAAGCCAACTTTTTTTGCTATTCCTAGTATGAACTATAATAAGCACATTGAATAGTTCATGAAGGGTATGTCAAAAATTCAGGGAATCAGGAGAGATCAAATGATTGAAACTTGATATAAGGAGCCTAATTGTAAGCCAGTCATTTCGTTGTGAAATGATTTTTGCATGCTCCCATCCAGGAGGTTTCATAACATATACTATTTGTTTCAGTGTTCTTGGGTTTAAAGGAATAAAGGAAAATAGAAGTTTTATAAAACGGTTTCAGAAGTATCTAAATCTAGCACTGTGTAGAGAGACTCCTGTTGCTTTCTAGATCTAGAAAATACTGAGAACCTGAGATCCAGGATATGCTAGAGAAGTTGAGAGCCTTTCTGAATACATCTTGAGTTTTTCTTGGGAACATTAGTCCTAAACTTTATCATTGTATGCTTTTCTGGCACAATCTGATAATGCAAATCTAAATATGCATCACAGCAATAACCAATGCCCTTAGCTGACAAAAATTTAAAATAGAGTGCCTGCTTGTAATCTTAGACAAGGATCAAATACTCTCCAGTGAGTTTTCATGCAAGTATCTACTCAATATAAATGATAGTTACATAGAATTTCTGCAAGGAGTACAGTTTTCTTGTTTGTTCTGCAAAATGCAGGATGCCTAAGTACTTTTATTAGCTGTTTGAAGTCTAAGAGCAGTATGAATTTGCTTTCTATGCAAGATGACAGCTAGTTGGATTACACTGATTCTGTTCATTTTAAGTATCTATTGTGTAAATACTTGAGAAAAATCGATGGCAGAAAATCATGTTATGATAACAATTAATCTTGGTGATAATTTCTGAAAAAGTAAGGACTCAAATTATTTCAATTGCTTTTCGTGTCTAGATTTTTTTTTATCCATAAAGAATATATGTATTATTTGCAGGGAAAAAAAAAAATCAAAACTTGTCTGTATTGGTTTTGCATTAACTCTCTGCTCCAGTTTCATGAAGAACTAGTTTGTTCTTCCATCTGTGTCACCTCCTGACCAGCCCAGGGCCAGGGGAGTAGCACCACTGTCACACCTCACGATTCTGCAGAGACAGAATCACAGAATTCTGGGCACAAGCCTGTAGGAAGCTTTAATTAAAAATAATAAAAAAAAAAAAAGTCTTGAGTTTGACTCAGTGTTCAGGGCAGAGCCAGAATATTTGGGCGACGTGTTCACAGCAGCTGGTGTTGTTCTCAGGAAGAGTTTTTGCGTTCTTTGTGAGCTGGAGTTATTTTCAGATTTGAAAATTTAATTTCGGTGTATCCTCTCTTCTCAGTTTTCAGGCTAGATGCTTTCATAAACCTCAGGAGTTATTGAAAGCAAAAGACATTGCAATATACTAGCTCCCACCTCTCACTATTCTCAAACAGCTTTTAATTACTGTCTCATTTTAAGCTTTTCAAGATCTTTCTCCCACCTTTTCTGCATTGGCAGCACAATGGCTTTCTGCATCCATAAATTCTGGACCCAGAATGGAAAGCTGAGGCCAAAATTAGTGAGAGATGTTTTGAGATTTATGTAATCTTACTTCTGTGCCATCTAATCTACCCAGCACAGGACCTGGCAGTACAAGGTAGAAAGTGAGGCACTGCAGTGTTAGTCCTGTTAGCTGGATTACCAGCTACTCCCTCTCCCTCCTTTTGGTTATGCAAATTAACTGTAGAGGTATGTTTGGAGGACATCTATTCCCACTTCAGCACTGGGGACACGTTTGGGTTAGATTCAGATTCATGGTCTATTTTCAGACATTTTAATTGAAGAGTCTCGGATTCCTCCTCTCAGAGGTACCAGCCTGCTAGAAATATGTCTTAAATTCCTTCTGGGTGTTTAAGAAAGTATTTTTTTCATAACCTGCATAAACCATGGATACCATGTTTAAACAGACTTAAATGGCTTAGGAATCTAAGTTCCACTGATTTTCATAGTCAATGGGCTTATGTGTTTCTGGATAATCTTCTATTATTAAATAGAGGCAGCGTGAAACCTGTCCCCATGGAAATCAACTCTTCCTATCAATTTAGTAGACCCAAGATTCCACATACAGTCTTTGAAGTTGTGAAACAGAAGAAAAAATCATAAAAAAAAGAAATTATGAAACAACAAGACAGCTGGAAACAGAACACAACGAAGCTTGCGGCAAGTGAAGGAAGACGAGCAGTGAAAACCGGTGGTGGGGTCTTTGCCTTTGCACTCCTCCGCTGCTCCCTCATCCACTGCAGATAATTGACAGCAGAGGTAGGCTGGCAGACAGAGTACTCAGGCCATGATCCCAGGGAGCTGGTGGCCTTAAACCTCTAAGCTGCATCTGTAAATGTGCCACAGCTGCTTTCCCAGTCTAGGGTAGAAAAAAACGGTCATTGGGCTGCAAAACTCATTTATTTTGGTTTTGCGCTTGGGAACAATGAATGGAGAGAAAGCAAGATTTGTAAAGTTTAGAGCAGGGGCTGCTACAGCTGAACTGCATAATTCTGAATTTTATAATATGCAGCATCAGGAGCATGAGAAACAAAGGCTCATTCAGTGTGGGAGGAAGCTGCAATCCCACCATGGGGAAGTGTTCCCCTGTGTCAGACCACATGAGCTGAATTATGGCTCTGTGTGCCATTAAGGAAGAAGCTAAGCTGCTGAGGGGAGCTGACAGTGTCAGTGTCAACAAAGGAAAGAGCCCAGAAGTGAGACCAAACTGACAGAAGATGATGAAAAAATATCTGTGGTTGTCAACTGTGAGAAAATAGAGAGAAATATATGTAGTGAGACATCCTGTAAAACGTTCAGGGAAGCAGAACCAGTCTCCTTCAGCCCTGCAAACTACATGCTCATCCCTAATAGACCACCTGGGCAAGTCCTTTCTCCAAGCCTTTTCTCACAGAGGGAAAGAGAAGAAAAATGAAGGGGTTAGACAGAAAAGTGAAAAACGGTAAAACACCACTTAGAACAACGCTGTGGTGTGAAACAGGGGTAGGACTGGAAACAGCAGCTGAAGTGAGTATACATAGGAGGAGATGAGAAAACGAATTTAGCGGCAACAGAGAAATATGGAGGAGGTTGTGATCAGGTCTGCGAATGCATATCATAGAGCTGAACGCACACAAAGTTAGAATAAATAAAAGTGCTTGATGCTGAGCAGTACAGATAGGAAGTAATCCATCAGTAAGGACTATCAGAAAAAAATTGGCATGAATTTCATGCTACTACATGAAATTGAACCAAAGCATACAAGCAATGCATGGCAAGAAATCAAAGCAATGGTGAAGCCTTTTTATGGATTTGTGCAGCTTCTTTTAATCCACAATAAATTAAGTTTATCCTGTTGAAATTGGCCCCAGCATCTCAAACAGTTAAGCTCTTGAAATCTGCATCTGAGTACAAGGATAAATTTTTCCCTCATTACTTCTCTTACTTTGATATGAACTGTAGAGTGTGTTTGGTCTGATTTCCTTCAAATAACACCAAAAATGCCACAGTTGTAAATTATTGTGCAAAATGTGCACAAGTTTTAGCCATATGGTCAAAACCAAAAGCAAAATGGTACTCTTCATGAACTAGCACTGAAATGTTCGCCCATGTGTATGTTAAAGAAGTAAATTAGTGAATGCTGCTTTGCAAAAAATACTCACATTATTTATTTAATTTTAATCCTTTACTATGGGAGGAATATTTCAGGTTTTCAAA
This sequence comes from Anas platyrhynchos, assembly GCF_047663525.1. Taxonomy (NCBI): domain Eukaryota; kingdom Metazoa; phylum Chordata; class Aves; order Anseriformes; family Anatidae; genus Anas; species Anas platyrhynchos. The sequence goes on from NC_092596.1 coordinate 2,101,114, forward strand.
ACCAGATAGATAGGTAGGTAGATAGTTATACAAACATATAAATAATTTTTGCAAGAAAGGAAAAAATATCAGTAAGGTCTGAGAGCTATTTATCTACCTAAATGTAGATCTCCCAGTGGTAATTCATTTAAATTGAAATCATCTTAGTGCACTTTGTGTTTTCCAGCATACTTGACATGAAAAAATGTATTAGAAAGTACATCAGTACACCCACATCAGTAGGTGTTAATTTTGCACTTCTCAATCCAGACATTGATTATTAGATATAGCGGGAGCCTTTATGTTGACAGTTAAATGCTGAATTCCCAGAAAAGTTGACATGTTAATACTTATATGCAAAAGGTCTCATTGCTCAAGGGTTCACTTGTTTCCGCAGTGATTTCCATTGCATATGCTCAATCTCCAGTGAACTAAAACAGGATTGTCACCTGAGAATTTCAATCTGTAAAGTAACGTGCTGACTGCTACTGAACAAATCTTGTCTCTTTGTTTATAACGGGGTAATCCACAATGCCATTTCTGTACACTGCTTAAAAAACGAAGCCATCATGTATCAGAAAAAAACATTTGTGGTTGGAGCAATTTTTGGTTATAAAAAATATACATATATGGGAGACAGCTTTCTATGGGGGCTTGTGAAGTTCTGCTTCAGATTAAACGTATATTAACTGATTTAATATTCTAACCCTAACCGAGTTTTTTATCTGGAAAAACTTTTAAATAGGCACAGTCATATCAGATAAGAATTGAAGTGCTTCTCTGTAATATGTTTATTGGCTTTGAATGAAGCACAACTGATGGTTTGGTCACAGAAATCTGCCAGAGGGCAGCTTGCTCACAAAGAAAAGAAACAACCAGTGACTTTTCAAGGTAACAGTGAACCTAAGGGTGCACTTACACTTCAGCTTAAGCTGATTGAGGTGATTAGTTTTTAGCCAGCAACGTGTAACCACAGACAGCAGGAGCACTAAAAGAGCAGTCCTGCTGCAGGGGCTGCAGGGGGAGAAGGGCTGGGTGGGACGGCAGCAGCCCCAGCTCACACAGGTTTAAGATGCCATGAAGCTAGATCCTGACAAGAACAATGCAGGTGGTTTTCTAAATCTGTGAAATTCTTCCGCAGATCGAGAATGCTCAGCATTTTGTATTTGTTTCTATGTTTGATTGCTTTACTTGGCCTCTTTTTCCCTCCAGTTGCACTAGCATGAGCTTGCAGTGAGCAGAAGCTGTTTTTATGCTGCAGCCTCCAGACAGGTACATGCTAGCTTTAATATTTCACCTGGAATTAGACCATTAATACATCCATGACTGCTTTAAACCCAGGAATGAGAAGCCGTAGCCATCCTTCTGCGAGCTTTGCAAAAAGCTAGGTGACAGGTCAGGTGTAGTAACCAGAATTATTTACATGATGTCCCCAGCTCGAATTTTATCTATTTTTATCATAATGCAGCTAGATTTACAGAAGTGATCAGTATGAAAGCAAATGTGCTTGCAGATAATGACAGCTGTTAAGACTCAACCTCTTCATGGGTTGTAGGCACCTCACTGCAAGTGAAATGGACATTTCCATAAAAGCTTATTCTACCTCAGTAAACAAAACCAGCCTCAAATCAATCAGAGAAAAAGTTGTTTTGGTCCAAATCAGTCTCTGTTTATCTGCAAGACACCAGACATACCTTCACAGTGGGAGGAATTCAATTTAATCACTGGGGCAAAGACAACGTGCCTGGTCCATGAAGGAAAACCGTGTATTAAGACATGGCAGGTGTTATGCAGAGTCATTATGGTAAAAATAGGTAATTTCAGTCCGAAGTTTTTCTCACTAATAATCTAGTTATGGTTTTACAGCAAAGTGATCTATGAAGGAGGCACTGCAGTTAAGGATGTCTTTTTGCTATTAAAAATAATCCATTTGCTTTGATAGAGCAATCAAATGTTCAGCATTAAAGGTACATTGCAGATATGTTTCTTCCAATTTTCCTGCAAATAGCCTTGCAGAGGGTTCAGCTTCCTAGTGAGCTCTCAGCTGAAGCAAGGAAAACTAACTAGCAGCTCGGTGTACAGCAGCCCTAACACACTGGGTGAAATCCAGGCAATCTCACATGCCCAGAATTCAGCACCTTTATGGGAGGAATCTGTTTCCAACTGTTTCACCACATTTATCATGATTTGGAATGACTCCACCACCTGGTTCAGAAGAGATCCTGAACCCAACAGCATTAGTCTTAATGCCAGTTATTATGCTGTCTAGTAAAATGGACTGGGCACAAGGAGGAGTTCGATTTTTCCATGAGCCTTCATAATTATGTGGTGCACCATGTAACCACGCAGGGTGAGACACAGTAGCCACAGTGCCCTCGCTTTATTAAAGCATCAATTATCAAACCAGCAATGTACTCGTGGAAATGAGGTTGTTCAGGAAATACCGATACTCACAAAAGGCAGAGACTTGGCCTTCAGCCTGGTGCTTGAGCTGACCCCAGGCGAGCAGGTGGCTTGCAATGGCCACACACTCCACCATATGTTATTCTGCAGCACTGAACATTGTATTAGCATCTGCAGTCTCTACGTTCATAGATCTTTTAATTAGTGCAGTGGGAAAATGAACAAAAAAAGCAACCAAATCGGTAAATGAAATAGTGGAAGCTTCTGTGACAACTGCGTATAAATCCACTGCATTTTAGCCTGGCATTTGTTCTCTTCTGATAGCTGAAATATTTAGTCCAGAAAAATTCCACTCAGATAAAAGCAGCCATCTCTTCACAAAGGATAACAAGCAAAGCACCCTGAGACAGACAAAAATAGACTGTGTTGCAATCTCTGCAACTCACTTGTTCTCTGACCTTTCCGCAGACAAGTTGCAACCCAAATCCTCCATCAGCCATTAGCTGGGGAGTGGGACCAGTCTCCTCCGTTGCTGTTTCCCAGTCCACCTCCACCACTTACTGAGCTTTCTCAGTAGGAGCAGTTCAAAGCTGTGGCAAGCACGCACTGCAGACATCATCCTCCATACCAGTTGTCTTTCAGGGTGACGGACTGCCCCACCTCTAACTGGGAACATACAATATTCCTGCAGATCCTGATGCAGCAAGCATCAGGCGAGTGAGGTCATTCTTCTAGCATCTTGGAAAACTTGGAAACTTTGCTTGGTTGGTACTCTCACTTGCATGGAAAAAGACAAAAATCTCACCTTAAGTATGAAGAATTTCCTTAATACGTGACTGAAATATTGAATTGACAAACCAAAATCATTATAAGTAATTATGGTTCAGCTACTGTATTATGTGAAGTCTGATATATTGGTGTATTACTGTGTTACAAAGAATTAATGAGCTTGTATTTCTCTTGGCACATCAGTCTTATTAACGTTTCTGGCCTGGTAACTAAATTGTGGCAATGTGTCGTACTCTCCTACTATGTCATTTTCCTTTTGCGCTAACGGTCAATTAGAGTGTTAGGACATTGACAACCTCTAACTGTTTTCCACTCTGCCAGTGTTGACTACAGCCTCGGAACAATAACACTCAGACCTGGAGAATTTTCTGGCTGATATGGCGTGACATGAAGTGTATGCTTTTATTTGCATGAGTGCATAGGTATAATAAAGTTCCATCCTTAATGGACTTGTGCAAATATGTTTCAGAGGGTGCAAAATTACTTTCAAAATCAAGTTTAGTTCCACATTGGTGCTGGATCTCAGAAAAGAGTATGCTTGTAGAAACTTCTTCTGCCAAATGCAGTAGCCCATAGTAGCATAGCAGCAGTGGGCAAATCCACTGAGTGCCATGATGACACGGTCATCAGAGATGGCTGAACAAAACTGTCTTATTGTCGTAATCATCCTTTTTTCTTGTCTTCTTTTCCCTGCCTTCCTCTCAATTTGTTTTCCCAGGTGCGGCTAGAGTGGCCAACAGACCTCACAGTGAACCCCCTAGACAACTCTCTGTACGTCCTGGACAACAACATCGTCCTGCAGATCTCTGAGAACAGGCGTGTGCGCATCATTGCAGGGCGCCCCATTCACTGCCAGGTGCCAGGCATCGACCACTTTATCATCAGCAAGGTGGCCATCCATTCCACCCTGGAGTCAGCCAGAGCCATCGCTGTATCTCACAGTGGGATCCTCTACATTGCAGAGACAGATGAAAGAAAGATCAATCGTATACAACAGGTCACAACCAACGGTGAGATCTCCATAATCGCTGGAACCCCATCAGATTGTGACTGCAAGATTGATCCTAATTGTGACTGTTTTTCAGGTAAGACAACACATTTTGTTTTTCTGTCCCTCGTCTGTTGAGACCTCCTGGCACAGCTGCAGACCAGCAAAGTGATAGAAGGAAGGAGAACTGAGCAATAGTTCAGTTTTCTTGGAAAACTGAAAACCTTATCAGCAGCTCTGTTTAACCCATTGGGTGCAGAGATGTGAGTCTTTCAGTTGTCACTGGAACCTCTGGGTGGCTTTAGATTTTCCTGTTTGAATATAGAGATTACAAACAATTCGAAATGATCTCCAAGAATGTTTTTTTGTGTCAGCTTTACTCATGCTGAAGACAGTATCAGCCCCAGTGCAGATTGCACCTAAATGCTACTGGATCAGGCAACCTTCTTCACCACGGAGAGTACCAGAATGTTCCACATCCAGTGAAAAGCACTAGCTCACACCTTGCCATTGTTTGTGTCCCATGGCACACCTAGCTAAATGATGCAAACACATGTTATTCAAAATTTCTGCTTCCTTGTGCTTTTCAAACTGGGCCCACCAGTGCCAGACCCACACCACACACCCTGGGCATTCTCAGCAGCACAGCTCTCCCCTCAATGCAACAAAACTAATTTTGATTTTTTTTTTCATACAAACCTATTTAATGATGGAACAAAGGAGAGTGTTCCCATCTACAGAGGAATGCGGTATGTTGTCATCTTGTCATCTCCAAGAACCACTTTGTTCATTTTCGTAATACCATCATAATTCTTAAGCCTTCTGTTTCAAGCAAAAGGTTAATTACTGACAAGAAAACATTAAGTATGTCAAGAAATGAGAGAAAAAAAATGTCAATGGTCTTCCACGGGAGGCGAGTTCCTGACCCAGAGTTGCTAATCAAAGTCTCATGAGCTTTGCCACGTGCTGCCAGCTTCAGTTACGGCTCTGTTGGACCGGCGCTGAATAGGATCCTGTCCATTGTTCTTATTGAGGGACTCTCTCCTCAGTGCAAAAAATAAAACCTTTGGCAAATCTAATGATTGTGCCAGTGCTGGGTTGGTGAAAGGCAGGGTCAGGCTGGCAGAAAGACCAGCTAATTTGTCTGTTTCCAAGGCAGCAAAGGGTATGCTGAAAATTTCCATCAAATTGCATTTTTCAGTCAGGAGAAGGGGAGCAATAGAAACAGTAACACATTGTTCCCTAAGAGTGAGGCTTAATATGCTTTCTTGTTAGTTACACAAAATCCTGGCCATGAGAAGTCATTTAGATATGCATATACAGCCCACGATCATGCAAATATCCTCCCTGAACCTTGAAATACACAGTATTTATGTATACCAAGTAAATTATCAAGTAATATCAGAAGGGGTGATTTTGAGTACCCTTTTTGGCTATTATAATTTATTTTCCTGTAGTGTGAGCTTTTAATAAGTACAAACTAATCTTTGGTTCACTGTCATTTTAACTGAATTACTGATGTTTATTTTCTGTTTTATTTATATCACAATTCTACTCAGACTACATACCAACAGACAAGAAATAGGAAACAAAACTTACCTGTCATAATTTTTTTTCCTTCACGTTTTGCCACACAATACTTCCCTGAGCAACAGGGTTTTGGAGTTAGCAGAAATGATGTAAATTAGATAATTTATAGTTTGTTTGTCTTTATTGAGATTGATCTAGAATTGCACCAACTTTAGATAATGGGGGTTTAGTTAATGGGAAGAAGATACTATTTTATTGACAAGCAAATGATCCTGAGGAGAAGCAGTGTGGCAGGCTTCGAGGTTCAGCTTAAATACAGATACTACAGATTACTAAAACTGCCATTTTTTCCCACAGGTGATGGTGGATATGCCAAAGATGCAAAGCTGAAAGCACCTTCTTCCCTAGCAGTCTCTCCTGATGACACGCTGTATGTAGCAGACCTTGGAAATGTTCGCATCCGTGCAGTCAGCCGGAACAAGGCTCACCTCAGTGACACAAACATGTACGAGATTGCCTCACCAGCAGATCAAGAACTGTATCAGTTCACCATCAATGGCACCCACCTGCACACACTGAACCTCATCACGAGGGACTATATTTACAATTTCACCTATAGCAGTGAAGGGGATATCGGCACGATCACCAGCAGTAATGGGAATTCAGTGCACATCCGCAGAGACACAAGCGGCTTGCCCCTGTGGGTTGTGGTGCCGGGCGGCCAGGTGTACTGGCTGACAATAAGCAGCAATGGGGTTCTGAAAAGGGTTTATGCCCAAGGCTACAACCTGGCTCTGATGACATATCCCGGAAACACAGGACTTCTAGCAACCAAAAGCGATGAAAATGGATGGACAACTGTGTATGAGTAAGTCCATGACATTAAGTGCCTGGTGTAAGGAACACTGTTTTAAACATACATTGAAATTTTTTGAGTCAGTTCTAGTAATTTCAGAAGACACCCTGCTACTAACACTGCATGAGAAAGGACAAGCAGTGCTGTTGTACAAGCTTTTACAATATGAAACACTATCATTTCTTAAGTGCTTGTCATATGTAAAAGCTCTGTGCATAGTGCCCATTATATGCAGCAAAAAAATGCCTGAAATTATACTTCATTCATAATTCATTACTGTGAATCTCTGTTTCTCTACATGCAAATGTGGTTTTGGAATTTTTGGTATGTAAAGAAGTAGAGGTAAGTTGTGATATGAATCACAGATTTGCAAAATTCTTGAAGAAGGCAAAAAAAAAGGAAAATTACTATATTATAGGAAAAGGGAGTGTTACAAAAGAAATTTAGAATCTCAGTGGAAGGAATGTTCAAACACAGGAGTGGACTTGTCCTGTCCGCAGGGAAACAGGATATATAAGGAAAAAAAAAAAAAAAAAAAGGTATGTAATAGCAAAAGAATATGTATCAGGAGTGGCCTTACAAGCAAGATGTTGAGACATTTGACAGGGCTCCTTAAGAGCAAGACAAGACAGTAAAGATACAGTAAGAACTTCCCAGACTGGTCCCAGAGAGAGCGCAACCCAAGAGAAAATTCATGTTTGATTCATAAAGAGGTGTGAAGTATCAGGATTTCTCATTATTTATAACTAATCATCATAATCCCTCTTAGAGGAAGTGATAAGTGATTGATGGAAGTCATATGTTAACATTGCACTATCAGTTCACAGTTCAAGGAGAATTATGCCTGCTTTCTGTAGGGCATGGGAGTTTATGATTAAAAACAAAAGTGAAAAGACGTCCAGGTGAGATATGAACAGAACACACATTGAGGAGAATTAAGTTACTGCATAAGTCACCTGGAGAGGCAATTGAGTCACCATCATTACAGTTTTTTTAGAATTACATTTTATTAAAATGGTAGGATAGCAAGCAGGATAAAAGTAGAGAAAACTGCTGCCTAGAGTGTGGGATTTGTTATTCAAGGGAATGTTTTTCTATTCTGCCTTCCATTATTCTGCCAAAACCAGGCTGAATTGACAGAGTTGATCTAAGTATAAGCAATTAGGGCCATTTTTTACAATAAGCAGGAAAACAAAACCATACAGAGCCTTACCGGTTCCGTTCTCATGATCAGGCACCTACTGATAGAAGTTAAAAGTATTGTGCAAAAATACAAAGCTCACGGTTGTGCTGGTGCTGTTTAAACATTGACTGAAGAGTGGTACCTATTATATGCAGAACAAATATGTGCTTCCTTGGAATAACTTCAGCACCAGGACTGATCCATTTAAATCTGTATCTGAGGATGGGATCAATCCCAACCATGGACGCTTTCAAAAGCTTTCACAGTAGCTCCAAGCCACATCCATTACTTCTTAAAATGCTGAACAACATGCATCGTTGCAGGGCCTTGATTGTTTGAGCATGTTAGAGCAGATTATGTGCAGTCATGTGCTTCTCAGTGGGCTTAATATCAGTACTCTTACTCTGTCCAACAGACCCTGAGTGTAAATCTTTTCAGACAATTATTGATCATTCCTGTTGTCTTCTGGCAAGCAGTTTGTTAAAGTAGGACTCATGCTTAGTGAGATTTTCTTTTAAAGTATTTTGCCTGTTTGCAAGTGCCTGCCATTGTAAGTAATACTGATTTTTTCATGCAAAGATACTTGGAAAGACACTGTCCTTTCAGTTGTACCAACTGCGTGACGGTGTACTTCTACCAATCTAGATCAGTCGGTAGAATTAACAGAATTACAGCTGTTAACATTACAAAAATAACAGCAAGATTAAATAGTGAGGTCATTTTTTAGTGAAGTAATATTTATATTACTAGTGAAGTAATATTTATTACTTAGATTATTGTATTATTACTTATATTATTATATTATATTATATATTATTATATATATTATATATAATATATTATTAGTATTAATAGTGAAGTAATATTTATAATAGTGAAGTAATATTTATTGTTCAGGCCAATATTTCACGTCATCTTCATAATATATTACAACTTTCTGAGTGGCTGAGATACCAGTGTCACCCAAGCTGCTGCAGTCAGAGGGACAATTGACTATAACAAATGCTGTGCTGAATAGATGGGTTTTCAGGACTTGGTTTTTCCTTTTTGCTATTATTAGGTCATAGGGGATGATGGTCTTTAGTCATCCTTTAAGCAAACATAACTTTCCAGTAATGTAATTTAAAAATTGGTAAGGGTAACTTAGATATGAATTGCTTCAAGTCATGTATAAACACAGTATTGAAGTCAAGAGATGAACAACTCTCCAATTGCTTAGAATCACCTTTTCTGTTTAAACTAGTTTTGCATTCACATCCAAAATTCAACCCATAGTACTGTCAAGCTGAAATAGGGATAAGTTTATTTAACAACACATATCACACATACTTGGGAATATGAGCAAAGATAATGAACTATTCAGAACATCTACCTAGATGTCAGATTCACTCATAGAGGGAGATTATTAAGAGGCAGAAAACTACCTACAAAAGTACTCGTCATCCATCTACTCTAATCTGATGGAATGGAAGTACTGAAACACCTCTTGCATAAAATTATAGCTAATGTACAATTTCAGTCATCTAAGTTGTTTGTTTTTTTTGTTTGTTTGTTTTGTTTGTTTGTTTTTTTAATATTATATCATTAAAGCCATAAAAGGGGGGGGGGGGGGGCACTGGGCCTCTATTAAATCAAGAACAAGAAAACACCTGTGAGAAACAACCCTCTCTGAAAAAATTAAATAGACCGCTTTCCCTTTGAAATGATACAAATCTTAATTGTGCTACACATCGAAATGCAAATAGATTGTGAAGCTCTATCCCCAAGCGTGCATTTCTAATATTGGTGAGCACTTCCTCATGTGAGTACTGAAATCAATGCAATTATTTGCATGATTAAATGGTCACCGGCATGATTAACAGTGGCATAACTGGGCACCAAATTAACTTTAAGAAATATGTCGTGATTCTGCCCCTATTAGTATGGGTAGGACATTCCCCTACAAGAACAGAGTCCAAGTGTGCTACTATCCATCACGTGAAAGATGGCAGAATCTGTCCTCAGAGAGCTGGTTTCTTAGAGCAATCTGGAACAAAAAAGCCCTTTAGATGGTCACACTATTACTGAGACACTGAGCGTTCTCCTTGAAGTTAGTGGGACCATCTTGGCATGTGCTCTGCAGCCTCATTTTAATTGTTCAGCACCTTATCTAGTCTATGATTCTGTATTTGTGGGTGCTCCTGTGCAGAGCCAGGAGTTGGACTCGACTGTTGGTCCATTCCAACTCAGGATATCATATGATTTTTATGATTCCCATTTTCAGCTACATGGAGAGTTGTGTATCTCATCACTAGCAGCATCCAGCAGCAAAAGCAGATTCTTAGCAGAGGTGCATCCAGACTCTTAAGCACAACTACATTCCAATAAACTGTCTGCATTTACGCCTTAAAAATGCATGATTTGAGGATTTTTCTATGGTATGGTAGAAAACTCACATAACTTAGCAAGCTGTCATATCTGTTTCATCAAGCAGTAAATGAAATGTAATTGCCCAACATTCATGGAGTTTTCTAATGATGAAAACTAGTGCTCTGAATCAGTTTTAATCACTGGGCGTGGCACCCAGTCAGTTGGCGCAGAATGGCAAGAGGGAGGAATGTGAGGAAATCGCGTGATATATGAGGGCAGGAAGAGATGAAGGAGAGAGAGATCATATTGTATTTAACATTTAATGAATTTATTTGTCAAAAAAAAAAAAAAAAAAGATGTTCACTATAGGTTCATTCTCCACTGTTTCATTTGAAAGGAACAGCTGCTCTATTTTTCTTTTTTATATCATGTGGAAAAGAAAATTCCTGATTTTGTTCACCAATACTTTTTGTGATATACAAATTTTGTATGAGTAATTAGGGGTAAACAAGGGTCCTAAAGAAAGGATGCCAGCACATGAAAGTGAAAGACATGGCCAGCTCATCTGCTGATGTGAATTGGAAGAGCTCCTCATTGGAGGCAATGGGGCTTTACCAGTTGATACACCAGCTGAGAAATGCTTTGTGAGTGAGGGGAGACAGTTAATAAAACATGAAAACTTAATTATGCTTTCCTACCTGCACGAGTAGGCTTATGTTTTATGAACATGGGTTGGTTTTACTCATGCAAATATGTCTGCCATATCAGTGAGCTCTTTTGGATGAGTAAAGATGTGTTTGGATCAATAAGATTTTGAAGATGGGAGGCATTAATATGGAACAGTATCAAGCACCAAACATTGTTCTGTATCATTTTCTTTGTGAACCATCAGAAAGAACGAACTGTTTATCTATGGAACTGAAGAGACACATTAGAAACAGTGCTCCAGAGGTTTTGAATTACTTACTGACTTTTTCATAACGTGTTGACAGTATCCCCCCCACCTTTTTTTTTTTTAATAGCATCTACAAGACAACAGTAATGTATTTTCGTGGCTCACTTTAACATCATGTGTTGCAGGTATGACTCCGATGGCCACCTGACCAATGCGACATTCCCAACTGGGGAAGTCAGCAGCTTCCACAGTGATGTTGAAAAACTGACAAGAGTGGAACTTGATACTTCAAACCGAGAGAACGTGATCACGGCCACAAACTTCTCAGCTACCTCTACAATATATACTTTAAAACAAGGTAATTGAGGCGTTTATGTTATTTCTTCCTTTAGAATTATATTTAAAATTCTGAACATTGCATTCTTAATTTTTTGACAAAAAGACAATAAAATTAGTTCATTTGTTTCTTCCTTGCTTCAGTTCAGATACCTAGATAATACTTACATTTCTCATGGTGTTCCTTTTAGGAGCAAACCACCAGTGAATGCTTTTCCTCCTAGAAAAGTCCCATTGGTAGATTCCAGTTACTAAAATCTCTGAAGGATGCATGCTTTACATTCTATTTCCCACATTGGTATTCAGGGGAATTGGACCAACCCATAATACACTGAGCTTTGTTATCCTGAGAAATACTGACCAAAAAGTGCCCTGCTCCACTCTTGTTTTAGTACTGAAATGCTTTGTTTGGCCAATGCCATGAATTCACAGAATCACAGAATGGTTTTGGTTGGCAGGGACCTTAAAGCCCATCCAGCTCCAACCCCCTGCCATGGGCAGGGACACTTCCCACCAGCTCAGGCTGCCCAGAGCCCCATCCAGCCTGGCCTTGAACACCTCCAGGAATGGGGCATCCACAGCTTCCATGGGCAGCCTGTTCAGTGCCTCACTACCCTCTGAGTACTTTCCTCCAAACATCTAATCTAAATCTCCCCTCTTTCAGTACAATGCCATGCATCAGTCTCTCACTTGGATTCCTGGATCCTATGCTGCCTGCTAAACTCCTCTTGCAGCAAGGGAACTTGGCTCGAAAAATTTGTCCAGCTGGGCACACTGTCACCCATGACACCCACCTCTGTCTTCAGGCCCTAGAGGAACTTCCAGATTCTGGAGTTCCCTGCAACTGAGGGTCTGGGCAGCTCTTTCAGTCCTCGGGAGGTCTGTCTGGGTGTAGGTGCCTGCGTGGGGAGGTTGTTGCCCCTCTGTCCGGGTTTCAGCCTCAGCCAGGCAGTTGCAGCAGGTGGACACCATTCTTGTTTCAGCAGACGGCTGCTTCTTGTTGTTCCCAACGTAGAAGAAAGTGGCCTGCCTTCCTCCTTCACTGTGCATGCTCTCCAATTCTTTCTGGTAATGCTGTGACCTGGTGGCAGTGCTCGTTGGAAGGAAGAAGGCATGACCCATGTCTGCTGGTGGCTGCCTTGGCACTGAGATTTTAACTCAACCCCTGTGCACATGTCATTTTAACTCAACCCCTGGCAGCTTCAGTCTGCTGGTGTACTGGATCTTTTGAGAAGAACTTGCTCTCTGCCTAATGGAAGTGCCACAATGTCTTCCTTCAGATTGTGCAGATTCATCCCCTAAGTTTTGAGTTTACATAGTTTAATCGATCTGTTTTTTCCTCTATGTTAATTTTTCTGTAGCAAGTGTGTTGTTCAGCAAGAAGGGGAGAAGCTTTGGGAGCTGGTGCTGGGAAATAGGTCTGCATTTCTTGCAGGCCTGCTACAGAGAAGGTCTGCTTTGTAACTCGGAGCAATTCACAGATGTTTATCATTCTCAGCTTTAGTTCTATGAGGAAAAAATAGGAAGAACTCACAAGATACTCACTCATCCCTTTTCACTACTGCATTGCAGAGACAACACTGAATAAATGGAAAGAATTATGTTATATTATATTGCAGTATCACTTGTTAGTATTTGTCCAAGTGATCCCACCTGCTCTCTGCATCATCTGCTGACTGCCCAATTGTGTTTGTCTTAAATGCAAAGCTTCTCAAAGAAGGAATATTACTGTTTTGTGTCTCAGAACAGTGAGTTAGCACACTACCAGCAGCACCAGAAATGAACAGCTATAGTTGTTATTATACATATCCTATTTATGAATTTATATAGTTTACATATTTCCATATCTCTGTAAAACTACTGTGAAGCAAACTGTGAACAAACAACAGACATTTTATCCTTACCTCTGAGTCAAAAAGTCTCTTTTAATGCAATATCCATTATCTTCACTTTCTGACATACCCAACTGTTGTCCATATATTCGCGCCTGAAGGTCTGGCCCAATTACTTCAGCTGGTGTGCAACAGCTAAGAAAAAGATACTTTTCCTTAGCATCACTAAAAAAAAAAAAGTAACTAGCTGGTAGGTGTTCAGTTATATTTTAAAGGCTTTGTGCCTTAACCCTAAGCATGCAGATTCATAAAGTGCCCCCTGGCAGCTGAGCCACAATAGCCTCCTGTGTGCACGTCCCTTTCCTGTGCCAAATGCAAGGCAGTGTGGCAGAGCTGTGCCTGCAGTGAAGGCATTACAGTGCACAGCCAAGAGGCAGGAAGCGTATGGTGGCAGTGTGGCTTTGCATCATTTCACTGGAGACCTGCTGTGGACCCTCAGTGTGATTCTGGCAGTGTTTGGAGGAGGAATAAGCTGTTGTCCCAGCTGCCCTCTGCAGCACAGTGCTGAGCCTCTGGAGCTGCCTGCTATGCCACCCTTGCTGGGCCATTCAATTTTCTGCCACCAACTGGCTCTCTCCTAGTGCATCTCTCACACCATCCCATGGGCTCATGGCTGGCTGGCACTGAGCCTCTGCCTCAGGGTCCTGCTGCTAATGGGGAATGGGCGAAAATTTCAGTACAGGGATATTGGGAAAAGTGGCAGAACAGCAGACTGGCCATCATCTTAAGACATTTTGAAAACAGTTTTCCTGATTGATCTCAGAAACCCCTTACATTCATTCAAGCAGTGAGCTATTCTGTTAACAGATCCTAACATGTTCAAATCATCAAAATATCTGTGATCAAAACTCAGCCCATGAGTTTATGTACTGTTAGGCTAAAAGCAAAAACTCTTCATTCCTCCTGCAGGGAACTTTCACAATGTAAATCATCAGGACAAATGTAATAAAAAGCTTTTAAGACGTATGAAGACCTCCAGGTTTCAAAAATCACACTGCTGTTGCTGTTTGGTCAGTGATCTGTATACTAGGGGCAAACAAGGTTTGACATTGCACCTGATGTTTGCTTCATAAAGCTGGAGATCTGAAAATTTCTGTTCCCTGTTTTGGGTTGTTGTTTTTTGACAGATAACACGCAGAATATCTACCGGGTCAGCCTAGATGGGTCTCTGAGAGTCACCTTTGCCAGCGGAATGGAAATCACACTTAACACGGAGCCTCATATCCTAGCAGGAGTCATCAGCCCCACTCTGGGGAAGTGCAATATCTCCCTTCCTGGAGAGCATAACTCAAACCTCATTGAATGGAGGCAAAGGAGGGAGCAGACCAAAGGCAATATCTCCACGTTTGAGAGAAGGCTAAGGGTAAGGCTTCCTCTTGTGTAAAGTGCAGCATTCCCTTTGAAAGCCATTGAACTAAAATTGGGTTGAAATGTTCTACTTTGTAAGAAGTGCGATGGAAAGTTTGTATCAATGGTGGGTCCCAGCCATGAATTTCAAAACCAAACTCCACCAACACTCGACAGGATGTTTGATCTCTGTTTGATTTTAGTTGTTAGACTTGACCTCAAGACATAATTACTTTTTTTCTTCCTCTTCTTTTTCAACTAAGAACTTAATTATGTCTTTGGAAGAAGCTGTGAGCAAAGGACAATGCATAGTTACTGCAGCACAGCAGCAGACTTGGAGCCAGATTCTGCCTCTCAGATCTAACTACCCTCTTTGTGCTGCGGTGAATAACAGGTGCCAGCCTCTGCCCAGTGCAGAGAGGATCTCTTGGGGCACACCTTGGGTGGTTGGGCCACGGCATCTCCTGCAAGCTATGGTATTTCAGAGCCTCCACATGTATCCAGACAGGCTGTGGATTCTGCCCTTCACCGCACATGTTCAGACACCCTCACTCCCTCTAGCTGGGTTACTGCATGGCTCTAATAAGTATGATTTTAACAGTGCATATGTGGTTTATATTTATTTTCAGGAGAACTCACAGATTACAATGACAGATGGTCAACATTCAGCATTTAATTAGGTAACACTAAGGCTTAAAGAGACTGCTACCTTGCAGAACAGGTTTATTTATGAAATCCGTTCTGTTTTTCACATGAATACTCCATAAAATGTCTGTACCAGTAGTACAGATGCGAATTTTGGCCTTTAAAATATTGCATTATTAACTACAGCAGGTCTGGATAAGTATTATCTCTGAAGGTACATCTGTTAGCTCTGAAAATACAGAGATAGTTATTTAAATCTTTGGATTTCTTTTTGGTTATCATATCTCATGTATTTTTTATTTTAAAAGTGTGTCAGTTTGGTTTTCAACTGTGCTTATCAATCAGAAACCCAAGGCTTGGATGATATGGCCAGACTGATTACCATGTGTAAAGAAACCATTTGAAAGGACATCTTTCAGACTTGGCAGTCACAATTACTTTACGAGGATCCTGCAAGTGCGAAAAAGCTCTATGTGTTTTTTCTTTCCTATCCTCTGACTGCCTCCTTTCTGTCCTAGTTCACACACATTTAGCCCTGTCCAGAGAGGTTGCTGAACTTATTACAATAGCAAAGATGTGTTGTTAAAATGGCAGCATTCAAGCTGTGACCTCCGTGGTTCACTTTACCTAATCAATTGACTTCTGTATGATTTTATGCTTAAGTAACTGTACGGTGCATACTTTTTAAGGGTCTTGCAGAATAAAAGTCTTAAATGGAAAGGTCATAGTCAGTCATCTATTCTGCTTACCTTGCCAGGGCCAAGTTGTTCATCACAGTTACATTTTAAAGTACTTCATCCTGCAGTTTTCCTGTTATGCAGTTTATATTTTCTGTTGTTGAAATTGATTGCCAGATCTTTTAACTCATTTTCACTTGCTTCTGCACAATGCTTAGTATTACCTGCCAAAAAAAAATAGGGAGGAAATTCACAAGTTAGTCAGGATTAGATGGATTCTGGCTGAAGGCATAAAATGTTCAGTGAAATATTACAAACCTGAAGCTATGCAAAACTCTGCTGATTGACCTGCCTCTGGGTCAGTCTGCTGATGCATAAAAGCCCTCATGTAGTCCTCCTCCTCCCCCTTCACTTTCCATCCAGCAAGGGTATGCAGTGTAGGAATGACTTTGGTGTGTCTTTGTCCTATATTCTCTGTCCTTTCAAAGGTGTCTGCTAGATCACAGGAGTTGATCATTGCATCGTTATTTCTGTAAATTATAAGTTTCTTTTGGTACCTACCAGAAAGAAACCAACCTTCATACCTACCACGATCAAAGGAGCTTTATGGAGTGTTCTTGCCTACCCAGAAGGATGTCAGCTTGCCAACATTACAGTGTTTTCCAACCCCCTGGAACAAAGGATGGAGGGAACCTGGTGGGACAACATTATGTGAGGATTTTGTAGTGGAAAGGAGAAATATTCTGTGCATGGGATACACCATGCAAATAAGCACAAGAGAAAGGGACAAATGGATTTGCTGCTGTTGCCAATAAAAAGGACCTTGGATGATAGGTGAGATATGTGTGTCCCGGAGTTCAGCTTTAGGAAGATGAGATGTTTGCATGGGATGCTGATGCTGATGGAGTGGGGAGCAGGTGAAGGTGTAAGGAGCTGGAGCAGTCTAGCTGGGAAGGAAAATAAAGGAGCAGCAGGATGTACCTAGAGACACCGTCTTTCCTTGGTGACTTGGTTATTAGAAGAAATATGCAGGACATCAGGAGCAAAAATACCATCTTATACTCTGTTTGAATGAGTAAGCCAATAATGAAAGGGATTTAATGCTTGCTGTTGACGAATCCTTGAGTACTGCTGGGAAAAAAAATGTAGCATCAATAGCAGCCCTTATCCTGGATAAGGTTCTAGTGATACCTTCTGAAAACTTATAGCGAGTTATATTTTAGAAATAAAATTGTTAAGCACTTAATATGCCATGATTGGCCCAATAGGACGTGTGTTAGAAAGCTTGCAATGTAGGACAAAAAGAACTATGCTGAACTTTGAAAATGTATGTAAAGGAAAGCTCTGGGGATTGGACCAGTTCTCAGTGGAAATGAGCAGACTTTTAGGAGCCCTCGGTTAAAGGAAGAAAAAAAGAAGGAAAAAAAAAAAAAAAAAAAAAAAAAAAAAGCACAATGGAAGAGTTTTCTGGGGAAAAAAGATAGAAATCTAGTTTAAAGATGTCACTTAAAGATCAGTCCTGATACCATCACTGAAACAAATGGCTTTGAATGCTAAGAGGTATAAATTAGAAGGCAGGTAACTGGGGATGAGATGAAGGATGACCTAGTTGAAAAGACAAAAGCTTTTCTTTCTCTGCCAGTTCCTAACATTTTTAATTCTTAATTGCAATTAACAACCATTTTAAAGTCATGTCACTGTATTAGTATAAAATGCATACAATTTTTGGATATAGGCCACTGTTAGCATGTTCTGAATAATGCTGTAAACATTGTGTTTTAAAGAGTGGAACTTTTGCATGGTGTGAATTCCCTACTCTTTAAATAGAACAGAAATGAGTAAGTTAACGGAAATGCTAGAAGAGACATCTAACTTTATCTCAGTATCTAAATCAATGCAGGAAACAGGAATTAATCAGAGTTTTCCTTTAAGTGCAGAACTGCCAGCCCTGGCGCTTCCGGAAAGTATATAAAACAGTCTGTAGGCATGTATGCAGTTTATATTAATAATAAATCTATGTACAATCAGGCATTTTAACATCAATCTTAATCTAACAAGATTTCTTTTTTATCAATTGAACTGCTATTTTAATTGACTTCTAAAAATGAAGCAAAGCTGTTGTTAAAATCAATGAGCATGATGCATAGTAATATACTGATTGGAATTCAGCTCTGCTCCCTCCTGTCTTTTGCATAACTTAGAGGAACTTGGTGTTGGATGCTATCCAGGTTTTATAACTGAGTATCCACAAAATTGAAAACTTGAATGCTTGGCCAGTCTTACTTGTTTTTACCTTTTTTTTTTTTTTAAATAACAAAAATGGAAGCAACTCATTGGCCTCAATTCAAGTCAGAAGTCCTGTAGATATAGGCTTTGACAGCTTTGTTTATTATCATATTTAGCAAATTATCTCCTTTTATTTACCAGCCTTGTAGCAAGTTCTAATGATAGGGTCAAATCCTCAGCCACTGTGTATCAGTTTACATTGACTCAAGTCAAAACACAGACAGGGAAATATACAATCAGCTCATCTGATTTCACATTTTAGACAGTTTACATTTGAGAATGAAAGTCAAGCGAAGTGCACAGTGTTTATTTACATCTGCAAAATTTCTGGCCATAAAAGCAATGGAAGTAGAGCCAAAGAGTGTTTAAAATAAATAATAGATATATATTTTTATGAACTACTAAAACTATTATTGAAGTCAGCTGAATTTTCTCCCTATTTTTGTCAGCTGAAATTTTGAACCAATATTGCTTTCAGAACCAGTTTTTACTGGCTTGTAACTGAGCACATGAGCTCCAGTCTCTCACAGGGGCTCCTTACTGACTTGCATGTACATTGGAGGAGCCATCTCTAAGAAGCCACTGGGATTTGAAATCAGCATTTCAATGACAGCATTGAAATGCAGACTGCTACCCATGTGTCATTGCATCTTGTCTTAAGAAGGGTGTTAAATTGAACTTAAATCTAATATAAGAAAGTAAACAAATGAGACAAAATACGGAATATAAAGGAAGTAGTGATGTCCCCAAAAACCTTATTTTAACTGTGTGAGCCTTTAAATGCTGCTGCTATCCTCTTTGCTGCTAATTCTGCCTCTGTGTGATTTTCATTCATATTCGTTATCTCATTCCTGAAAATTAGATTGCAAGCAATTTGTATTCAAGACTTTCTTTTCTCCTAGCTGCATACTATGGCAATAATAATAATAGCAATAAGAACATTAAATATGTACATAGACAGTAAATGAATATGAGGCAGGGTATATCTTCTGCTTGCTTCTGAGTTATTTTACCACCAAGAGGACTGATTTTTTTTTTGTTTTGTTTTGTTTTTTCAGAAATTGCAATAAGTTTGCAAAGAAATATATTATCATAAACTAATCCATCAGACTGTATACAAGCAAATACAGTTGAGCTGAACATCACATTTTACTTGGGCTCGTTACCTATCATTAGAGCATAAATTGTAATAGTTACAGCAGTCTACAGGGGTATGTAGGTATTTTACAGCTATTGTAAATGAACAGTATTAGAGTTAGACATGTATGTATATAAAACCGCAGGAGTAGTAGTTGAAGAAAGAACACCTGCTTCTTCTAGATTTTCAGATTATTTTGTATCTAAAAACAGAAAGAGGAAAGAAAAAAAAATGTTCTTTCTAATCACAACCACCATATGATCACAGCTTGAATTATTAAACAGGTATTCTTAACCATTTACTTTACTGCTATGCCTCCAGGTCTCAGGAAGGAGCAAGCACTGTGTTATACAGCGCTAACACCTGAACTAACATCATTTCTGCTGTAAGGAATGTATTAATTGGAATAGACTAATACAAGTGATTAGATAAAACTCAGTCCATTAATACAATGAGCACATTGGGCATTGATCTGAAAAAGACAAGTCAGTGAACAATGTTTTATGGTTTTCTAAATTATAGCTTGGATTTAAATGGAGTTTAAGAGTGACTGCCCAGTGACTGAATGATGAAAGCACTGGGTAAGCATATTTTGTCTTCAGAAATATGGCTCAGCTTTGAGCTTCGTTTCTAATCGAAAATTTTGGACCACAAGCACTAGCAGGTCGAAGCAGTCAACCTGTTCCCTTGCCGAAGGACATGATGAGGTTAGCAAATACTGCAGGTCCCAAATATGATCCGAGACCTGCAGCAAGGAGTACGGCTGGCAGCAGGCACTTCTGCCACTGCCTTTCACAAGCTCTGGGAGTAGGCTGCTTTTGGGAAGAAGTGTGAGGACACTGGTGAGTAGGGTTTTTGGGAGCTCCAAGCACAGCTCTTCCCTCCTCGGCATCAGTATGCGACCTAGCATGGGCTAGCCCACAGCAGCAGCTGACCTATTGATATTAATGGAGCCTAGGAGAGAGAAGGTGAGTTAGGATTAATTTTGTTAATTTTGGGGTTTAACTACACATCTTTGACTGGAATCAAACAGTCTGTCTATAGATCACTTTTGAGAAAAAAGAATAAAATCTTAGGAAAAGAAGAGTGGCGATGAAAGTTTGGTGTGTGAATATAGAAAACATCCAGCTATATGATGCAACACTGAACGCAAACAACATTTTGTTTCTTGGTCCTCCTGTTTCTCATCTGAATGATCTTCTATTTTTCTGCCTTTAGTATGTCCTAAATTCTCAATCCTACTGTTAAGCCATTGCATATTTTATTAGAGCTGACACAGAAATGTTTCTGTCATATGTAATTAAGGTACATTGTCTTCTTACCTTCCTGTATCTTGTGTTTAGGCCCACAATAGAAATCTGCTCTCCATTGATTTCGATCATGTAACCAGAACAGGAAAGATTTATGATGATCATCGAAAATTCACTCTTAGGATTATGTATGACCAGACAGGCCGCCCAGTTTTGTGGTCGCCCATCAGCAAATACAATGAGGTCAATATCACTTACTCACACTCTGGATTAGTGACCTACATCCAAAGAGGAACCTGGACTGAGAAAATGGAGTATGATCCAAGTGGGAACATAATTTCCAGAACATGGGCAGATGGCAAAATATGGAGTTACACGTATTTAGAAAAGGTAAGTCATTTTAGAAGTGGATTATTTTACCAAGGCAAGAATATTTGTTCTTTATGCAGATACTAAGAGAGACTATATTGTGAGTTATGTTATGATGCTCTCTCGTGCAATAGTATATAAGATTTATAGAAAATGCATACAATTACAATAACCAGAGAAAAATGTGTCTGGAGGTGCTTAGACCTACAGTCATCACTTCAAACCTGTCATAATTTAATTCTGAAGTTATTAGCAGCTCAGATCTGTTCAATCGGTAGGTAAGAAGACTTCTTTGTCCCACTCCAAGTGCAAGTGAACAAAGGACACTCCCAACTACTGAAAAATGTTTTGCCATTCTGTAGTAAATAAAAGTAGTCAAAGAAATAAGTCATCAAAACGGAACTGTTTCATCCCCCAAAACACACTTCTTTTAAGCCAAAATTATGCACCAGTGAGTGCAAGCTAGCACTTGTTCGGTGCTGTGCTGTAAGAAATGGACTAATCCTTCGAGGAGACAAATTACTTTAGTATTTATGATGCCCATTTGGGGGAAAACCCATAAACTAATATGAAATGAGTTATTGCCCTGCTTTTATAGTGACTTCATGTCTAAATTACTTGAGTGTTAAAATTTTCAGTTATGTGTGTGGTCATGAAATGACAGAATAAATGCTGTACAGTCTCAGAAACAGCATCTCATTTGTCTGTACAAGCATCTCATTTGTTATTTTGTCTCTCAAATCCAAAAAGCCAATCTGTATTTTTAAAGCTTCCAGAACTAAGCGTGAAATTATATTCAAATAGTATCTTTCAAAACTTTTTTTCTTAAATAGAAATATCTGTGACTACCCATTATACCCTGAGTTTGAAGAACATTTTTCTGAACCTGTTAACCACAGGGAAAGGATAGGAGGGGGTAGGTGAGGTAAAACTGATAGAGGGTGAGGAATCACACACAAGGAATCCAGTGACTTTGAAGTTAGTTCGATATATAAAAGTTCCAAATGTGTACTTTTAAGATAAACTTTGCTATACTTATTTTGAATGTATTTAAGCCTGATCCTCAAAAAAAAAAAAAAAAAAAAAAAAAAAAAAAACTTAAATCTAACCCAGAGAAAAAAAAGTGATGCATAAAAATATGATTCCTTCCTTGTCTGCATGCAGTATGGTTCTTGCATTTGTTAACAAGATTGGCAAACCCTGGAAGCTTCAGAAGTTTGGTTCAGATAAATTTGTCAGGGCTCCTTTTGTCTGTATGCTCTTCTTCAAATTGCAAGTAAACAGGCGTTTAGCACAGCTTTCAAATATTTGGCAACGTGCCTTTTGGAATCTTTTATTTTTTCTTCGGGCCTAATGGACCGTAATTTTGGAAAGATGTATGCTTTTTATCTTTCCAACCACTTTGCTTGCTCATAGTTTGTGATGAGCTTATAAATAAAGTCATATGATTTAAACCTGTCATTCTGGAATTCTGCACAAGTGGACAAATCCTGATCTTGTAGGAGCAAATGACAAAAGCCTACTGGCTCAGGTAGTGGCAGGCTTGACTTATACTGTAACTTGTCACTAAATTATTGAAAGCCATACACACTATAGACATAATCTCCCAGCTATTTAATGTGCTTTCCTCACAATTTGTTACTTGTGCCAAAGAAAGATGAATTCACTGTCAAAATTAGACATTGAGATATCATCTTGTAGCCCATTAAAGTCAATAGCTCGTTGTGTTAATTATGTAATGTTGTCTGAAACCTCATAAGACCCAATAATTCCTTTTATCAAAAAATCAATTATATAGTTCACTTCCAACTCCTAGTTATTTACTTTTCCATTTATTACCACTTGATGAGTTAATTGTCTGTCTTCTAAAAGCTCTCCTCCTTCCAGGGTTAGTCCCAGTAAGTTTTCAAGAGCCCTGTAACGGTAGTACTGGAATTAATTCTCACTGATGACATTGGGCTTCTCTTGATTTGGTCGCTCTCCTCAATTAGCTGATGGCGTTATAAAACCTGAATACTTCCAGTTTACATCCCAAATCCCGCTGTCTACCTCCAGACAAACTCGCTGAGCAGCTGTGTGCGTGTGTTGGACAGAAATGACATCTAGTGGCCGTGCCCAGCAGTTGCGTGTTCCCAGGAGAGCCCCCAGTTCTTGCCACTGGCTTTGGTTTCGTCGCATCAGTCATTACGTGGCTGATCAGGCTTTGGCTGCTCTTATAACATGGATGTTTTACCAGCTCCCCTCTGAAATCCTCTAAAATTATTAGGATCCAATTTGTGCAGATAGTGCAAAAATCTATTGTAATATTATCAGGATGAATAGGGAATTAATTTTGTTTTCTCTTTATAGTGTCCCTAATAGGCTAGATAGGACAGTAAGTCTCCAACCCTTCTACTGTCTAGCCTTTTACTATCCTGGACAAAAGTGGAAAAGCCACAAACTGCTGTAAAATGGCACACAGGGGCACTAAAATTATATTGGAGATGTTTCTGATCTTGTTATTCATACTCTGTCAATGGCAGACAGTTTAAAAATAGACCCGGGAGCAGTATATATAGAGCAGCATCACATCAGTGCTAGGAGAGAGTTCAGCCCATGGTTTACTGCAGGATGGGGACTGTTGACTGAAGGTGAAGCTAAAATAAACTCTATGTGTGTTAGAAGTGCTTGGCAGACCAGCAGTAAAGCGATCAGAAAAAAGCTTGGTGTCTAGGTCTGTTGGCACACATTGGGATGTGTTGGGGCTCCTGGGCTGGCAAGCAGGTGATGGGTGCCCATCAGCAAGGGCAGGAGGGCACACACCTTACAGGTCGGGGGGCAAGAGAGTCTGGTCTGGGCTTAGCTGTCTTCTCTCCTCTGAATGAGCACTCTGGTTATTTGTCAGAGCACGGTGCCTTACCACCAAAGTTGCTAAACACATCACAGGGCTGAGGCTTTTTTTTTAAAAGCCTTTTTCCTGATTTCTTTTCCCAATACTCTATGAAAAAGCACAATCACACATTCCTTGTAAAACTTTGTTTTGCATGGTGTCTCAGTTTAGAAAAGACCAACAAGTTTGCTTACAGGGCCATGAGCTCAGAACTGCTCAGGATCTACTCTCCATTTGAGATCAGGCACTGGAGCAAGGATGCACAGTGCTCTGAAACATCCAGGCCAGTCACCAGGGCTGCAGGAAGGCTACAAAGCTCTCCCATACATTTTCACTCTGTGCTTTCATTCTACTTGTTTCAACAGTGACTGTTCACCAGCAGGGTTGTATGCTGCATGCTGTGACCTTGCATGGGACTGGTGGAGATGTTTACAGAACCCAAACAGAAACATTTGCAAAGAAAAATGCTTGCTTGCCATGCTTGCGTACTCATCTGCCAAAAAAAAAAAAAAAAAAGGACAGAAAAACATATTTCATTGACTGGCCACAATTAACCAACCTGGGGCAAAATATCTAGTACCTGTGTAGAAATTTTATTCTTTTTAAACATTAAAAAACATAGAGAGAACCTTCTCTAAGCACAGGGATACTGGGGCCTCTGGGGTGGTCTTTCATAGAAGACATACAGAAGAAGGGGTAGGTCTGTGCTAGAGCTATGCAGAATACCAGTAAAAGCTAAACACCACATACACACCACTGTATGGTTTGCCTTTCCACCTCCTGTAGAAACATCTGTTGGTACAGATGCTCTACCTGTGATTGAAGAAGTGGTTCCCTCTGTTTTAGCTTCCTGGGAGGATGACCTAAATATTTCAAAGCAACATGGCAAGTCAGCATGAGGCTGAAATGCCACTGAGAGCCACATCTGCCTTCCAGTTTGGGGGTCCTTACCTCTAGCCTTATTATCATTCTCCTTCTGCTTTATGCCACCTTGCCTTGCTGGCCAGGTCTGCTGAAGCTGAAAGCTTTACCCGCAGTTACACAGACAGTAAGAGCAACCTACAAGAGTGGGTGGTTGTTTCAGCATTTCCTTAATCTTCAGGCACTCACCAGATGAATGAATAATAATTTGCTTGATCAACCACTTACATTGTCCTTCCTGTTTGATTGCAGTCCGTGATGCTCCTGTTGCACAGCCAGCGCCGCTACATCTTCGAGTACGACCAGTCAGACTACCTGCTTTCGGTCACCATGCCCAGCATGGTGCGCCATGCCTTGCAGACCATGCTGTCTGTTGGGTACTACCGCAACATCTACACCCCACCGGACAGCACTGCAGCTTTCATCCAGGACATCACCAGAGATGGACGGCTCCTGCAAACATTGTATCCCGGGACAGGTCGCAGGGTCCTTTACAAGTACACGAAGCAATCCCGGCTTTCCGAGATCCTTTACGATACTACTCAGGTCACATTTACCTATGAGGAGTCTTCTGGGGTTATTAAAACCATACACTTAATGCATGATGGGTTCATCTGTACCATCAGATACAGGCAAACAGGTTTGTGTAACTATAACTACTTTGCTAAAGTTTTTGGTTCTGATCCCGCACTTACCTGGCATGAAATTCCATTATTTTTATGTCTTCTTATTTTTTATGTTTCAACAGAAAAAAATGTGTATATATGTCTATGTCTGTGTCCACGGGCATATATAGCTGTCCCATTTGAAATACAGTTTTCTTTTTACTGCTTGGTTTGGAATAGCGCTTACAATGTTTGATTGTTTTTATTCCACTGTGTGGATATTTGCTAAATACTAAATCAAGTTGGTTTATTGTTTGTGTTTGTAAGTTTCCCTGTTTATACCAAAATGTAACATAAATTCAAAAGGACTATTTATATGAGGAAGAAAATCACCATGTAAAATAAATTCAGTTTAGAATTATCTTGTAAGTAAAAAGGAATCATAATTATGAATAAAATAACATTCATTTAAACAAATGTTAATAACATACAAATATTTTGTAGAGCAAACATTAATAAAGGTTTGTGAGAGAATAATCAAACATACCCTTAGTTAATATACTGTCTGAGATAGTCAAGTAGCAATGAGGCAAGGGTATATTTGAGTTCATAGCTTTTCTGTGCTAGTTCTGTGAAGTGTACTATGGACATAATTCATTTCTTTTCTTGCTTTTCCTCTTTCCTCTGTTTCTTGTGGACAGGTCCACTTATCAGTCGCCAGATCTTCAGGTTTAGTGAAGAAGGGCTTGTAAATGCCAGATTTGACTACAGCTACAACAATTTCCGTGTCACAAGTATGCAGGCCATGATAAATGAGACACCTCTGCCCATTGATCTGTACCGTTACGTTGATGTCTCTGGCAGGACAGAACAATTTGGCAAATTCAGTGTGATTAATTATGATTTAAACCAAGTTATAACCACCACTGTGATGAAGCATACCAAAATTTTTAGTGCCAACGGTCAGGTGATCGAAGTACAGTATGAAATTCTAAAGTCTATTGCCTACTGGATGACCATTCAGTATGATAATATGGGTCGTATGGTGATCTGTGATACACGCGTAGGTGTGGATGCCAATATAACTAGGTATTTTTACGAGTATGATGCTGATGGTCAACTTCAGACTGTGTCTGTGAATGATAAAACCCAGTGGCGCTACAGCTATGACCTTAACGGCAACATCAATTTGCTGAGCCATGGAAACAGCGCACGCCTCACTCCTCTGAGATACGATCTTAGAGATCGCATTACCAGACTTGGAGAAATTCAATATAAAATGGATGAAGATGGTTTTCTCAGGCAAAGAGGCAATGAGATCTTTGAGTACAACTCTAATGGTCTGTTGAACAAAGCATACAACAAAGTGTCTGGCTGGACTGTGCAATACTGCTATGATGGTCTTGGAAGACGAGTTGCAAGTAAATCAAGCCTGGGACAACACCTACAGTTCTTTTATGCTGATCTCTCCAACCCAATAAGAGTTACTCACTTGTACAATCATACTAGCTCAGAAATAACATCCCTATATTATGATCTTCAAGGTCATCTCATTGCAATGGAATTAAGCAGTGGGGAAGAATATTATGTTGCTTGTGATAACACTGGAACACCACTAGCAGTGTTTAGCAGTCGGGGACAAGTTATAAAAGAAATTTTGTACACGCCATATGGAGAGATCTACCAGGACACTAATCCAGATTTCCAGGTTGTCATTGGTTTTCATGGAGGGCTCTATGATTCTCTCACTAAATTGGTTCATCTGGGCCAGCGGGACTATGATGTCATTGCTGGTCGGTGGACAACTCCAAACCATCACATATGGAAACACCTGAATGCTGTCCCACAACCATTTAATCTCTACTCATTTGAAAATAACTACCCAGTTGGCAGGATCCAAGATGTCGCTAAGTATACAACAGGTAAAAGTAACACATTGCTTACGAAAATACAGGTTTTGGTCAGATTCTGGTATGGATTTAATACTCCAGAAATCCTTTATATACATTCAAAGTTAGTATTTGGCTCTAGTCTTAGATATATTAAAGTTATTTCTTTGGTAGCTAACAACTTACAGAGCTTCGTCTGTTTTTATAGTCTTCTGGTAATCAGTAAAATAATTAATAGCTTCATCTGCTTCTTCTCTAAATGCTAAAAATAGGGGAAGAATGGAGGCAGCATAATTCTAATTTTTTTCCATTATAAGTAGGAAGCGGGTACACAATCGATTAGAGTATTGCTATGCTTTGTAATCAGATAATTTGTTTTCTAAAATAAATGCTATAACCAGTACTAAAAACAAAAATTGATGTGAAATCATTATTTCTGAATAGCTTGAATTTCTGTAAACTACACGCACTTTTTCTAGGATTTACATGTCTCATTGCCTTAATATTTATTTATTTACTTACTTACTTATTTATTTTGTAGACATTGGAAGTTGGCTAGAGCTGTTTGGTTTCCAGTTGCACAATGTACTACCTGGGTTCCCAAAACCGGAGATAGAAGCTTTGGAGACAACATATGAACTTCTACAGCTTCAAACAAAAACCCAAGAGTGGGATCCTGGAAAGGTTAGCATAAACTCTGTTCAACTGCTTCTATTTCTGAAGTAAGCAATTTGATTAGAAAATGCTGATTAACAAGGAAACAATGTAACTGTTTTTTCAACGTGATAGACAAGGCAAATAATAGTCTAACTATGCATTATTTACTGGCATCAGATTCGAGTTTTAAAGAGAAACTTCTAGGAACACAATGAAGAAACTTCAAAGCAAAGTGATAAAATGTTTGTGCACAAATTGAACTGCAAAATTTTATGGAATTAAAGAATTAAAACACCAAGTTTTTGTCTTTGATAGCAAAGAAGCCATAGAGAGCAAAGAAGCCAAAATCACCAAGAGTAGAAACAGCTTTACAAGTCTGTTTCTCTGCATAGCCTTTGCAGGAAAACAGAAACCTTGTTGTGGATTTGAGTTTGTAAAACTCAAACCCCAGAGCTTGTTTTCACTAAGAAGAGACATGCAGCAGCTTACAGGGTCTAGCAATCAATGTGACTGCAACAGGACCAACTATGGATGTTCTGAGCAGGTGTTCATGTTTTGCATTTAACCATAAGAGGTATTATTTTACAAAGAAGAGAGAGAAAAGATGCCTTCCTCTAATGTAGTC
This sequence comes from Anas platyrhynchos, assembly GCF_047663525.1. Taxonomy (NCBI): domain Eukaryota; kingdom Metazoa; phylum Chordata; class Aves; order Anseriformes; family Anatidae; genus Anas; species Anas platyrhynchos. Next base: position 2,129,592 of record NC_092596.1, read on the forward strand.
AGGAAAAGGAAGCATAAATAGTTGTGAGTTCACATCAGCAGCGTATAGTGCACTTCTTTTCCCATTCAGAGATGACTACACAGTGTGCAGAGCGCTGGAGAGTCAGAGCTGGTTCCAGATTTAGGAGCATGTCCAGGTGAAATTATCACTGAGATATTAAAGGAGCTATTACAAAGGCACAGGAAGATTATTGTGATAGGTATACTGTAAAAAGACAAATAGACAGTTGGAGGGAGATTTTTTTAGCCACAATGGAGAGGAAGATCTACAGATCTGATGAACTTCCCTTGTTCCTATTGTTCTAGTGTCCTGAGACCTTCACAGCTTGATTTCCTTAAAGAATTGGCTATAAAACTGTTTCTGCTGTTTTACAGAAGACATAATGAGACCTAGTGATTTGCCTAGAATCATGTGAGAGAGTACAGTTTTGAATCAGGTTTCCCCTTGCCTATAAGTTGAAAGTCCAGCCATTAGAGTGACAATTCAAGAAGGGGAGGAAGAAAAAAGGAAGGATAAGAGTGAGAACAGCATTTGTGATAAACATGTTTTCCACTTGTTTTCTAGAAACTAAAGAGTCCAAGAGACAGAAAGTGATAGGTGATTAGAAAGCCTGTGCAAATACCCAGGCTCTGTAGATGCACAAGATGTTTTGTGAAAGAACTGGAGATCCATTTTAAGCAGCTAAGATATTGGTAGGAACTGTGACACACCATGAAGAACTACAAGATTCCTCTCCTGCAAACTTTGTATTTTCTTTTCCAGACTATCCTTGGTATTCAGTGTGAGCTACAAAAACAACTCCGAAACTTTATATCCTTGGATCAACTTCCTATGACACCCAGTTATAGTGATGGCAAGTGCTATGAGAGTGTGAAACAACCAAGGTTTGCAGCTATTCCTTCAGTGTTTGGGAAAGGCATCAAATTTGCTATCAAGGATGGTATAGTGACAGCAGACATTATCGGTGTGGCTAATGAGGACAGCCGGCGCATCGCTGCCATACTCAACAACGCTCACTATCTGGAGAACCTGCACTTCACCATAGAGGGCCGAGATACGCACTACTTTATCAAGTTGGGGTCTCTGGAGGAAGATTTGGCCCTAATTGGCAACACCGGAGGACGACGCATCCTGGAGAATGGCGTCAACGTCACAGTGTCACAGATGACTTCCGTGATCAACGGGAGGACTAGACGCTTCGCTGACATACAGCTCCAGCATGGTGCACTGTGCTTTAATGTTCGGTATGGAACAACAGTAGAAGAAGAAAAGAACCATGTCTTAGAGATAGCCAGGCAGAGAGCTGTGGCTCAGGCCTGGACTAAGGAGCAGAGACGGCTGCAGGAAGGGGAAGAAGGGATTAGGGCATGGACAGACGGAGAGAAACAGCAGCTTCTAAGCACTGGACGGGTACAAGGCTATGATGGATATTTTGTTTTGTCTGTGGAGCAGTATCTTGAACTTTCTGACAGTGCCAATAATATTCACTTTATGAGACAGAGTGAAATAGGCAGAAGGTAACAAAGAAAACCTCTGCCTTTGCGTCACCAAAGACTGCCTGTTTTTAAACGTAAAATGGTTTATTGTATTGGTTTTTCTAGATCAGAACTCTGTATATATAAATATAGAGGAAAAAAAACATATCCAACTGCCTTTAAATGTGACAGAAGATGGTATTTTAATATTGTTCGTTTAACTCTTTGAGAGATGACAGTGGAGATTTTTAGTTCTTGTGTGGCAGTATTCAAACCTTTCAGAAGCAGAGCTAATAGCTGCATGAGAGCACGAACAGCCCGGGGTGAGAGCACGCATCCAAGCAGGGCAGGTGAGAGCGCAGCGTGCTCTGCCTTCTTCTAAAGAAACACCACTTCTTTTCCGTTGCTGTTGATTTAGTAACTCACCAGTTATTTAAAAGGTTACAGAGCCCAATTCTGTAGCCTGTATTTACTGGGTAGTTTTATCCCATTGAGATCTCCCATAGGTTCAAGGGATTGCATACAAAACCCAGACTGTGTATGGAAACTTTGTCATTGCCCATCAACACTGCACATGTCATTTGTCACAGCTGTGATCTAAGGGATTTTCTAACCTGGAAAACCCAACTTTTATTAGACACAGTTTGTAAGTATTTTTATGGATACAGCTTATAGAGGCTGTACCATATGAGCTACGCCTTTGCTAGATCATGGCCACCTCTCATTCAGTCAGTGAAGAAAACCACGTTGCATCTCTGTTCACACACGGGAGCTTCTCTCCTGGTTCCCTTGGTGTGGGGTTGTGCTGGAGTCCAGCAACACAGTGGAGCTGCAGATCCTCCTGGGAGGGGTGCGGGATCACACTGCACCATTGTGGTTCAGCCAGGTACCAGAGATGGCCAAAACAGCCCTGCGAGCACGGTAGTCAACAGGGGTCTCCCCCCTGACATCAGCAGGCTCTGGATTAGGCTTTATCTCAATGCTTTTGGGACAACCTCTGTTATTCAGCTGGGAGGGTTCACGTGTATGCAATCTGTAGCCTTGCAGGATCAGTCCTGCCTGTAGAATTGGGCCAGGACTCTTCTTCTCACAGATCATTTGGAAGTTGTAGTGGTGTTGGGTTTAGGCATCATGTTATTTTCATCTCAAATTGATAATCCCGTTGTATTACTCATTTTGCGGAGTCTCAAGAAGATTGGTGGGTTGGAAGTTGATGAACCTGTGTGGATAGTACATATGTTGATAAACGTAGAACATTTTGGGGATGACTCTTCACTTTTCAGCTCAATATCTAGAGCACATAGAAAAGCATTATATTGCATGGGCAGAAATTTTTATTTCCCAAGGTATCGTGCTGCTGGCACAGTTATTTCATAGCAGAGTAGGTGATCCTTCTTTTCGCTTGTCATTTTTAAAAGACCTGATTAGCTTGGGCGGGGGGCGGGCACATGGGGGGGATAGGTAACCACATTTCCTTTACTGACTTTCCAAGGAAGCTAGAAGTCTTGTTATAGAGCCTGTGTATCCGTAACAGTGATGTTATTGCACATTTCTTGCAAAACAGACTTAGTAAATATATTGAAACAATTTCTGCTCAGATTTCCTGAAGCCAACAAAGTGCTTTCTTTGTCTCCCTTTCTTCCCTTTTTCTTTTTTTTTTTTTTTTCCTTGTTTTTGGGCAGGTGGAGCAGACTGTACCAAAGTTAGGGATGAGCCTGAACTGGAACCTGAGACCTGGATCCTCCAGGACTTGGCCTCAGGTCCCAGCCTCGTGCCTCCAGCATCTCTTCCCTGACTCCCTCTGTTCCCCAAGGGAGCCAGACCAGCTTTGGGGGTCTGGGATATGACTGGGCGAGAGCCAGACCCAAAACCACCTTCTACCCACAGCCAGGGGGGCCTGCGGACCAAAACCTGCACATACATACCTTGCTCAGGCTCATCACTAACAATTGTACAGAATTTGGAGCTGATGACATCCAGTTTTGACAGCTCTGATTGCCACAATTTTCCATAAAAATCATGGAGAATTTGAATACCTCCACACCAGCCTAAAAATGGACCTTAAAATCCTTGAGCCTCTAATATGCTTTTAATTAATGGAAGAATAATTTATTAATTGTATATAGAGTGCATTCATAAACGTGATGATGTATTTTATCACTGATCCAAGATGTCAAATATTAGAGTCTATTTTACTTATATTTTAAGCAATTATACTTTTTTGCAATTCACTAATGACGTATCATTTTCAAACTGCTTTAAATATCCATTATAAACAAATATTTGAAGCTATTAGATTTACCTTGAACTGTGCATTTCTAGTATGTAATACATATTTAGTTAGTTGTGCCTTTAGTTTCTTAAAGTTATATTTGTATTATATGCAGGAAATGCACTTTGTATTACCTACAGCTGTGTTTTTTAATACTGCCTTGATTACTGTTGTTCTCATATTATGCCAAAAGGTCAAAGAGTGAAATGTGTTTGTCTCTGAAAGTCAATTTGGCATTTTTCCAGTTCCTGGGTGGATATTTTTGAACAATATTTCTTACAAGCATATGGATGTCTAAAAAATTACATGATATTACGTGGCCCTGTTACAAAAGAAAAAAGGGCTTTCATCATAACAGTGTCAGTAATTTAGGAAGCTAAAAATAATATTGTGTTGAGATGACAGTACTAAAGAAATTGTATTGATAAATGAGCACTGGAGACTGAAGTCATAGCTCCACGTGGGCCAGCCAGCAGTGAGTCGTGAGAACTGTAACTATAGCAAACAGCTTTGGACCATCTTATTCATGAACAATCTCAGATGGAGGCAGGGAATATTTCAGTCTCCATTTTCTTTTTCTAGTAGTTAGAATAATTTCTGAGTGTTGTTGTTTTGTAGTTTCCCTTTTTTGTTGTTTTCCTTTTTTGTTTGCTTTTTTACTATTATTATTTTGCACTATAGCCTAGAGTCCCAAGTGAGAAAAAGCAAAAAAAAAAAAAAATAATGGCATGCAAATTTGTATTGTTCTTTAGATCAGATAATTTGATGCTAGCATTCTGCACTGCAAACAAGGTTCTGAAAGTGGAAAAAAATAAAATAATGAAATGAAATAAATTAAAATAAAATAACATAACAAAATAAAATAATCACTATTGCACACTATCCTGTAGCAAAGTACCTACCATGAGAAATATATGCTATATTTTTTATGACAGCCAAACCAGTAATGTGTGCAAGTAATGTTTCCTTTGTTTTCATATTTATTTAGCAAGTCTTGAACATTTCAAAGCTATAAATATATATATAGATATATATGTAGAGCATAGCCAAATAAATATATATGAACTGGTCAATGTGCAACTGGGTATACCCATTCTAGCCGTTTAGTTTGGGCTCCTCAAGGTCCTCTCAGTGGTGGCCGCTCCCTGCCCTGCAGTCCCTGCCGATTGTCTCGGGTGGTCGGTGGTGTTGGAAGCCAAGGCACAGATCCCGAGGCAAAAGCATTTAGGCAAAGGAGCTCCTATTTCAGCGGAAGGAAAATGAGATGGGCAGAGTCCTGTTGAGGCATTAGTTTGCTCTGGGGAGCTGCCCAAGGAAGTGGTGCTCGGCTCAGGCTGCCGCAGCCAGCCATAAGGGTTTCCCCAGCAAATGCTGACTGTTACTCAAACCTGTCCTTGACGCAAACCATTACCAGATCAGACGCGTCCCGACCGTAAGGAGAATCGCTTCTCAGCAGAAACAGGGAACGGTGGCGTCCGACGCATGTGGATGTGTCCAGGCATTCATCGCCTGCCATTCTTTGTCTAAGGAAACGTGTTCGACAGTTATTGGTTTTTCCTTAGATCTCGTGGTGGACTTTAGCCTTTTAATAAATGTTAGTATATCAGATTGTGTCCTTGACAATATTTTACTTGTATGAACCATGATAACACATTAAAATCTTCATACTCTTCAGGCGGAAGTGTCAATAAAAGAGAAAGAGAAGCATAGCATACAATATATGTCAAAGTAATGTTATTTTTTCGCTTTCTCATGAACAGTAAAATGTTTACAATGTATGCCAAGATCTTCAGTTTCTGTCTCACACCAGTTCTGATCTTACAGACATTGTGTTATAACAGCCTCAGCCTTGTTGCTAGGAAACAATAGGTCCCAATTTTTTAATTCCTGCTCTAACTCCTGTGCTGAATAGTGACTGGATACTGTACAGGTTTATGTTACATGGCTGCAGTTAAATGGTCTGATACATTTTGTTCTGGGTTTCAGGCCAGAAGCATGCATTTTCTACAAGAACATCCCAGCAACATGCTGTAAATATTAAAAGTTAATATATTATGTGTTGATATTTGAAAAAGAAAGTACTTTGACTATTTCATTTTTAAAAAATAAAGGTGCAAACTGATAACGTGTGACATTGTCTCTGTTGACACCGTGTCATTAAAAAATGTACAGTAAAATAAGGGCTTCAAACAGCATTGCTTGATGTAAAAGCTGCAAGGGTGTTGCCAGCAATATCTAATTATACTTCTGATTCACCAAAGTTCATGCATATAACTCTGATAGCACTACCTGCAAAATCACAGCCTGTTTCTGCATACCATACAGTTTCCTAAACTTGATCAGAGTAAATGTGAGCATCAAAAAAAATGCTGCTCAATGCCTCTGCACTCCCCACAACTGCATGGATAAAGGTGGCAGTGGTGGTAGGGGACAAGCAGCACAGCTGAAGCATCTGCATGTTCAGTAGCTCTGATTTCCTGGCCTCCTTCAAGTAGGTGGTGATGAATGTCTGTGTACGCACATAAGAAAAAATAAATAAATTAAAAATTAAATACATGCAGCCCAGAGGAGGAGAGAGTGAACTGGAGGGGCAGGAGGAGTGTCTAAGGCTAAAGAAAAAGGTACGTGGTGAAAATCAGATTGGAGCAGCTGGGCTGGGTGCTAACCCAGTGTAAGGGCAGTGTTGGATGAGGAGGAAGCAAGGCCGAAGGGCTGCTATAGTAGAAATGGGAAAAAAAAAATAATACCCTGACAATGGTATTGGTTTAGTGCTGCAGGTAGCCTGTCCCTTCCCCAGCCAGGGAGCAGGGGAGGTTCTGGTAGAGGCTGAAGCAGGGGGATCAGCAGCAGCCTGCTGGGATCAGCAGTATCACCTGTGCCAGCCCCCATTGAAGATACCAAACCAGTGGCAGAGGCAGGAGCACAAGGGCTGGACGAGGATAGGGCAGAGTAATGGGGCCGTGTCCCTGTGTCGCGGAGCCCAAAGGGGCTGGCAGGAAGGAAAAAGGTCCTTCAGATGTTTCCAGATTAAATCGTGTCCACAAAATGGGGCGCTGCTTTTTAAAGGACCTGTAGATTTTCATACTAAAGTCAATGAACGAAATCTCGGTATTTTCCATATTACTGTTCTTATAACCAAATGCCAACGCCTTGTCTCATGGGTAGCATGAACTTCTCTGACTGTTTGCACCTTGATTAAGCCTACAGCAATTCCAGGCTCCTGGGAACCCAAAAGAAACAATACAAACAAGCCACTGTCTTAATAATTCACATCAGAAACTGAAACAAAATTCTCAGCTTTAAACAAAAAATGACATCTTCTGGCCTGTTTTATGTAGTATTTTTAAAATAACAATGCACTTCTGGATTCAACCATAGTCAAGACAGTTAGCCTTAGCTCACTGCACCACAGAGCTGCTGTTGTATGGCAGGATTTGCACCACACAGCACCAACAGCCTTGGCTTGTGACATTTCTACAGGAAACAGCCCTTGGGCACAGTGCTTCCCACTGCATTTATCACCATGACAAAATCATCTGCCACTTCCAAGCACTCCTTTCTTGGTTCCTCTGTCCCAGGAGAGGCCAGCCTAAAGCAGGCTGTGTCCTGACACAGCACTTGGAAAGCAAAAGGGCTCTACCAGGAAGCCCACGGGGCACGCACTCTGTTTACACGCCAGCGGGTCAGTTTGCTCCAGGTTTGCAGGAGCACAGAACCAGAGCAGCCACAGACCATCCGCCGCAGGTGTACAGCAAGCCAGGAAACCTTCAAGGCACAGACAAGGAGTAAAACATTCAATCAGCACACCCGACAGAAAACCAGCTGGTGCTGGATGTTGCACTCAGTGCTGGTAATGTTCAGTTCAGAATCTCCATGGCTGACATCTGCTGAATTATGTAACAATATTAAAAAAATATATATATATATGTAACAAGGAGGCACAGTGCAAAACATATACACACACTGTAAAATATGATTTGAAGGGGAGGGGAGGCAGGACATTTCACTACAAATGAAATGTGGCCTTAATTTAGACAGACATTGAGTAATGAACTACAAGCATCACAAATTTGCAACAGCATTGTCCACTGCTTCCTGTTATCACAGGACTCTTTATTTATTGTATTTATTCCCATTGAGGGTTTACAAGGAGCATTTTGTCCTTCAAATGAATGTTTTATTGCTTGCACTTCTGTCTGTCTTTCATACACAGCCATTGTGTATGAACGGGGAAAATAAAAATAAATAATAATAATAAAAAAAACCTTCTCAAATCCAAACATAAATGCTGCATGGAGCAGCCAAACCTTGCTGAATGCCCATGCCAGCAGCCTGTTTAGCTCTTTGCTAATAAGTAAAAACCTTTTTACCTATTAGCACAAGGTTCCAGTCTTCTAAGCTGCACAGAAGAACTTGGAAGTATACACATTAAACATTTATCCAAAGCACCCGATGAGAGGTTATACAATGTTTACAGATGTTGTTTGGTTGTGGTTCTTTTTTTTTTTTTAATATATTTTTGTCATCCATTTGGTTGTGGTTCTTTTTTTTTTTTAATATATTTTTGTCATCCATTTGCAGTCACTGTAGTCTTGTGCTTTGGAAAGAAGTGCAAGAGAATCACACTTTTTGATAGTTAGGACCATTTGAGCTAGTTAAAGCATGACTAACAGCAACACAAACCAAGAGCATTGTAGGACATCAAGTCTGTTCACAAGTGTTTCCTACTGTCTGACAATTCAGGCAGGACACTGAGTTTAAAAGGCAAGTACTCCAATTCTGCAAGCTAACAAGTGCTGTGGCTGTAAACCTTTCCCACAGGAGCTCAGCAGCAGCAGCATACAAACACACACAATGTGGAAAGAAACAACAATATCATTCAAAAATAATTTATTTTTTAAAAATTATATGCAGTAGGTGGTTTTTTTTTCAAGTACAGAGAATATCTAAAAACCAAAGAATTATGTTCTTCACTAATTGTTCTCATCTACTCAGCACATTGCTAAAGCTTTCAAGTGTCTTCACAAACTATAAATTTTGTATATGGAGGCAGTGCTGGTTGGTTCGGGTGATTTACAGAGTGCCCGGTAAGATGGGAGAAGTGGGGATCCTCCTGGGGCCACATCTAGAATATTGTTGGCCTTGTATGAATGATAGTCACACAGACAGCAAGTCTGTGTTCAAGGCAAGGACACCTCAATATAAACCATTTTTCTAAGCCTACAGAAGGGCTGTTGCCCAGTTTTGCATAAATTTCAACCAGAACAAACCACAGAAGAGTCCAAATTCAAGTCATGTAAAACAGAGGAAATAATCTTGAGGTGAGAAAATATTTTGCACTTAGGATTACAAAGAGAAAAAAAAAAAGATATGACACCATTTAGTAGTTGATTCTTTTGTCTTCTCTCTTTAAAAAAAAAGAAAAAGAAAAAAATAATAATTCAAAACATTCTGAAACCAAAAACTTCTAAACCTTGAGATAGAAATACTATGAAACACATTTCTGCAAATGTTACAGGAAAACTCACAGAGTTGTATTTACTATCGTATAGCTTGTTCTGTTCTAGAGCACGGACTAGAGGCAGCACTGGAAGGTACAGTCATGTCACTCTGGGAAATGGCTTCGTGCTGGCTGCAGGTAGAAGTCACGGCTGTCATTTCTCCCTAAAGAAAAATAATCACAAAAATACAGAAGGATGAACATTGCAAGAAAAAGGACAGAGCAGATGAACCATCCCTACAAGAGCCACAGTGGTGGGGACGGCAGGTAGCCACCTCCTGAGTATCACTCAAGAATACATACACCAGGAATACATATTAAAAAACAACTTTCTCATCACACTGACAGCCCCTAATAAGTCACATTTTTGGCAGTGCCCTGGTGCTGGCTCGTTTAGGCTAACGCTGCAAACAGGCCCAAGACCTCCATCCCCACCATAAAGGGCCCTGCTCAGCTGAGTCTCCCTACACCCCATGGGTACCTGGGGGACATGCAACATTTGCATGGTTGATGACGGGGTGCTGCAGGGGTGTGATGATGCCTTGGTTAGGTTTCTGGAAGGCTGAAATGAGGTTGTGCACTTTCCGAAAGAGCCGCCGGTGGACCCCAGGCGCCGTCTGTGAAGCCAAAGGCAAGAGATGAGGGGACGCCGGTGCTCAGGGTCCTGATGCAGAACGTTTGTCCTCAGAAATGCAACTACATCCAGGGACTGAGCCAGCCCTTCCCTCCGCCCCCTCCACCTGCCAGTTTAAAGCAAGTTAATGAGCTGTGGGTGCTCTCCTCCCACCCCAGTGCACAGTGGCCTCCCCACACCAGGAGAGGTTTCACGCTGTGGAGGTAGGAGGCTGGGAGAGGGATAATTTCCTAATCACCACAACAAGACAAACCCAGAGCCTGTGGTGCTTGTTAGGCACATTTCTGGACACCTGTGTTGTGAAACACAGATAAAGTTTTCCTCAACACAACCAGGAAAAGCCTAAGACCCATGTGCAGAAAGCCAATAGAGGTCATGGGAGGAGCTGTAGCAGGCTTAACACTAGACACTGCAGTGACAGGGCCACGCCGCAGCCCTGCCCAGGGAACTCCCTCAGCAGTCAGAGGACCCTGGGGGTCCCAGCACCTGTCTGGGCACCAATGCTTGTCCCAGCCCTCCTGGGCAGCACAAACCCTCAGGGTTTGCTCCCAAGGCCTTACAGGAATAAATGAGTGAAATCTTCCTCACGCCGCTTCCAATGGTGAGGCGGATCATTAGGTACTCTGCAGTAATGTGAGTTGGTTTTATTCCCTGACCTGATTTTGAGTAACACCAGAGCACTACAGCCACTTCTGTTATCACAATGGCCAAGGCATTATGCCTGTCTAGCAACTTTTTATGTTTGCATATTGGTGTTCATTAAGGTGCAAACAGAAATATAATTATAGAGTAATACGCTGACTACATACAAAGAACAAGACTTTCATAAAAGAAATAAAGCCAGCATCCAGATTCCAACAACCTCAATTGTTCTCTGTATTACAAATAGTGTCACGCTGCACCTGCACAACCAGTATGTGTGAAAACAGAATTTGTAACAAGTTTTGGCTACCATATATACCATACTGCACCTTTGATAAATTAATCTGAAGATAAATTAAGTTTAAAACACTGTGCATTGAAAACTATTTCTTTAAATATGCTGGTGTTCATGGTATGTGAGATAGAAAGGAATTGAATACTGCTTGTGCTTGTCAAATTATAAAAACACAATATTTTTGCAATTTAAAATGATGCAAAATAATGCACTAATGCATTATGCAATAGCTGAAATGTAAGAGGGAATTAATTTATGAGTTCAAAATTGTCAGAAGTGGCACCAAGACATCTTAGTGATGGGCTCATTCAAGATCATTACCTTCAATGAAAATCAGAGTTTGCAGAAACATGAATAATTTGAATATATTTCATTCAATCAATACTAATACTAAACAGGATAGAGAAGTTTTTTGGAAGAGAAAAAGAGAAGTACACACCTCAGCACTCCAGGACCCAGTTTCTGTCTTGGACACTCTGTAGGTATAAACGTAACCCTGATGCCTGTGGAAAAAAAAAAAAAAAAAAAAAAAAAAAAAAAAACAACAGATATTTATTACTCATTTCTACTGCTAGGTTTCACTCTAGTAGAGGGAATTGGTTCATCTGCTGACCTTTCTTTAACAGTAAGCTCACCCATAAACATTCTAGGCCAATAGAAAATTGAGACACAGACCAGAAACGATCTTCAGCCCACTGGTGTTTTTTGGTTTTTGTTTTTTGGATGAGGGAATTGGTCTGTCTCAGATCTATTTTAGCAATCTTCAGTTATTCCAAGTTAAGTGACAATGCTCTGATTCCTGCCTCAGTGTTTTTATTTATATTATTTTTTTCAGTGACCTCCTTTTACGGACAAACACCAGGCATACTTTGCCTGGAAAAAAGAAAATGTGTATTATTGGCACATAATCTTGCTGGTCTATGATTTATTTAAACGCAGATGTTCCCAGAAGCAATAGCATGACTGTAACTTATTTGGAAAGCTAGAACCACAAAATCCAGGTAAATTACTTTTTGCCTTATGAGTACATTCCTAATTCTCAAACACTGACAAAAGAGTTTTATAAGAGTGTGAAATCTTCTGTATTTTCAAATCTAATTTGACTCCTTCGAGAATAAGGAGTCGTACATTAACAGAATAAGGCATACCGACATCCAGCCACAGTCCTGCTTCTTTTAAAAACTCAATACAGTGAATAATTTACATGGTAGATTATTATATATCCAAAATTTAACTTGGAAGCAGAGAAAACTGATGGTAGTTCCAAAATTAGTTTAGATGCTATCAGATAAAAAAGACCATGTGTTATATTACATAGATTTACACGAATATACAGCAGGATTTTAGGGACTGTTCACTATTTCAGTATAAGTTCTTATTCTTTAGGAAAAAAAAAAAAAAAGAAAAAGAAAGAAAAAAGAAAAAAACTACATTTCTTTCCAATTATACACAGTATTGTAGTAGTTATTACAAAATAGCAGAAACCATCAATGACACAGATACCGTATGATTGTAATTACTTACACTCCATGTCATGGCTCCTGGATAAATTCTTGTTAAAAAGTCATTAAAGCAACCTCTGCAAAGCAATCTCTGGTATAATTTACCTGAGCGGGAAGCTGTTAACAGTTGTCACACTGCTATAACCCCATAAAGCAGGAGCGAAAATCCCTTCCCTGTCATGATTTGTGAGCTCTCCCCACCACCGCTCAACTCCTGGCACGATGACATTCGGAGGCATGTGACGTGCTGCCACTCCCTCCCATCGGGGCTGCTGCGGGGGCAAGCTCCCCGTACACCAACGGAGGTGCCAGCCTCCTCCAGGTGCAACCACATCACCACCTCACGCACCAATTCATCTTGCGTCCCCACAGACATGGCTTTCTGCCTGTTGCCATGTGGACCTTAAAGGTGGCTGGCTGTGCTCGCCTGTTGGGAACCGATGGAAGAAAACAGCTTCCTCTGCTTCCCCCAGCAAGCCCAGTTGCTTCAGCCCTTTGGGGACTTTTGGAGGGGCCCAAAAAGAGTCCTTGGTGTGAAAAACCCACTGGGGTTGCAAAATGAGGGAAGGATACAGAAGGACGGCACTGCTTGCCCATCTGTCCCATGGCACTGTAGCTACCCTGGTCAGGCCTCACCTCAAGTACTGGGTCCAGTTCTGGGCTTCCCAGTACAAAAAAGACAGGGATCTCCTGGGCAGTCCAGCGGAGGGCCACAAAGATGATACGGGGCCTGGAGCATCTCCCCTATGAGGAGAGGCTGAGAGACCTGGGTCTGTTGAACCTTGAGAAAAGAAGACTGAGAGGGGGATTTTATCAATGTTTATAAATACCTTAAGTGTGGGAAACAAAAGGATATTGCCAACCTCATTTCAGTGGCTTGTGGGGACAAGACAAGGGGTAATGGCCACAAGACAGAGCGCAGGAAGTTCTGCACCAACATGGAAAATAACTTCACGGTGAGGGTGACGGAGCACTGGAACAGGCTGCCCAGGCAGGCTGTGGAGTCTCCTTCTCTGGAGATATTCAAGGCCCATCTGGACGCCTACCTGGGCAACCTGCTGTAGGGAACCTGCTTTAGCAGGGGGGTTGGACATGATGATCTCTTGAGGTCCCTTCCAACCCGTACAATTCTGGGATTTCAGTCTCCCATTTTAGACAACTTTGTACTATCATGTCCTTTCTTAAAACCTCCAGGAGCCTATGTAGTCAGTGTTTCAAGAGCAGCCCTATCTGTCTGAAAATGACAAGGGTCTTTCCTTCATCTGGGCACAGAAATCACCAGCCAAGCTGTGGTTACTGAAACTAGGATTTTACAGCCCACAGGGTGCTGGAAAATACCAGAGGCACCTTGGCATTTTGTCCCTTCTCTCTGAAGCAGCTATCTGACCAGCTCCACAATTTTTCTTTCAATCCTCAAAACAAGCAGGATCAGTTTGTAAAAAATCTAAACCTCACTCTCTTGCCTCCTGTTTTTGATAATACTCTGCATATTACCAGGCCTTGTTCTTGGTTGTCCTGAGGCCTGCCAAATGGCCTGCCAATTGGCCTGCCAATCTCTTTAAAATCTGATTTTTCCAGAAATGGCTCAGTTGTCCAGAAAGCTGCCATCTGTTGTTTCTTTCATTATTTTCTCTTCCTATGAGACTGCATAACTTGAATTGGTTGAGAGGTTGGGGTGCTGCCCTGACTCTGAAATGTCTGATGGCTTTCAGCACTCTGCCAAGTGGGTTTGGTAAGCCAGACAAACTGAAAAATAAAGGCCAGATTAAGTAATATTCAGGACAAAGATGGGTGATATGCATATAGGTATACAATAGATACCTATCGTGTATAAAAAGAGTTCCAACTATAAAATAACTCAGTTAAGCCCAGAGAACACTCAAAGGATATCTCAGATAAAAGCCCCTGAGATACAGAGAAAGGAGCAAGACTTTGGGAACATGGAAGTACTGAGCACCGCATGGAGTATGGGAGGGGTATGACATTCCTATCACAGCCTTGCAAGCACAAGTGGGAGCTCTGCACTCATCTGGCAAATCTGCATTTTTTCCCAGAAGAGGAAATAATGTGAGGCATGAAGGAGGGTTACTGAACTTAAGATGAAAAACACAATGTTATCATCTGTTGGCTCTGAAGCCATCAGCAAACAAAGCCAGAACAGAACAGAACAGTGATGTCCCAGGCCCACCACCTACCACGCCTGCTTTCTCTGAGGAAATGCACAAAGGATGCGTTTTGTAAAGAACATGAACAGCTAGATTTTCCCATTTTGCTACTTTCCATTGGTGTCTTTCTTTCCACAAAATGAGTTGCAGCTCTTCTGATAAGTACTCTCCTAACGAATGTGATCTTATCAAAACTTGCTGTTAAGCAGCAGGAACTTACTTCATTACCACTTCAAGGTGCTTTCTACCTTCCACGCATAAGCAAGCGCACAAGCGAGCATCATGATTTTGGCATACCAAGTTCTTTTCAGTGTTACATGGGCACAGCCTCCTGCAAGAAAGCTTTTTATGATTTAAATTACCCAACTTTTACTGAGATCAGTGTGGGATGAAGGCAGATCGAGCTGTTTTTCTTAAAAACAAAAATTAAACATCAAAATTAAAACTGAGGTTGTGTAGAACACTGCCTCCAAATAGCAAAATACATCAGGAAAAAGTATTTACTGGAGCTTAGACAGAAGAAAATCCCCAGCCACCATTAGGAGACAGCTCCGTTTTCTTTATTTTAGTCAATTCATGACACAAATAAAGGCTTCTAGTGTGACACAATGTTCCTGTATGTGGTGTGGGGACTAGCTATAACCAAAAGCCAGGTATTGGGTGACACCAGTCATGTGGGGCCTCTCACACAGACCTCCTTTGAGGTCATTGCCTGGTCAGATGCAGGCCAGATCCACCTCAACCTGAGTATAGTGACCTAAACTTGTCTCCTTGCTGGAGAAAATCAACAAGAGGTGGACAGATGTAATTGAGAGAAGGATTTCAGAGAGCACTCTCACAGCGACACTTGCTTCCTGGCATTTCTTGGACGATGAGCATCTCCTTACAGCCAGGAAAGATCCAGCAGAAGGCTTCCCACATCCCTTCACTCGGCCCAAGGACTGCCACAAGCCTCACTCACAATTGCAAAGCTTCTCCTATGAGCCAGTGAAGTCCAAGAGATGGGAGCAATCATGAATTAATAGCATGATGAATGGGGCCCCATAGATTCTTGGTCAAAGGCAAAAAATGCCAAAATGGTGATGAAGGCAAGAAGAAAACATCAATTGCTATGAAAGTAATATTGGATAGCACTGAGGAAACAGTGCTTTGGTCACCACTAATGACTTTTTTGACTTCATTTAACATTTTTCTTCTTTCCCCATGTGTAATACCCGCGGGGAACTCTTCTATCACTGTCCCCATTGCAATACCATAACTGGGAAAACTTTGTCAAAGGAAATTCTCAAAAAAGTTGCTGTTGCAGGAAACAGTCCATTTTGTATGATAGCTTTCTTCTTCATAGCTAGATAATTCCTCCCAAAGAGCTACAAAGGCATCATTCACAGATGACATACTGAGACAGCATCTGTCTACCTGTCCTCTCCACTCCTCCTTTTCAACTGTGATCAGACTTGTTAAAGCAGCATTTGCTTTAACAGGTGAATAATTACAATCTTCTGTACCATGGAAATAGCCAGAGGTTATTAGCTGCATGCTGCAGCTTAAAATTAACCATGACATTTCAGCTGCATGGTGTATTTTAAAATCATTTCCAAATGTTTTGTGTCTCAGTTGGGAAATTTTATTAAACTAATTTGTATTCATTTCTGGTTCCAAAATGGATCAAATATAAAGGGAGAAAGACAGAGAGACAGGGGAAAGCCATGTCAGCAATAAATGGCATCAATTTCTCCCTCTTCATATAACTTATTCTGATGTCTTTGCACTGTACTAGTCAACTCCTCTTACCTGACGCATTTGTGTCTTGGACTTACCTGAGAATTTCCCTTTATGAAATTGGTTAGGGACAAGCCAGTGGTGTAGTTTATGAACAGAGGTCCAGAGCATTACATACTGCCCAAGCTCAGCTTATAACTTTGTTATAACTTTGTCACATCTCAGCCGTTTAAGCTGAAATTTTGTGTCTGGGGTGTTTGCCTTAGCCTTCTCTAAGGTACAGAGAATAGTGAAGTGCCAGTAAAGGCAACATGGTAGGAGAAACAATGCTTCACGGAAGGAAAGATGGGGAGCTGCCTCTGTGCAAGCTGGACAGGGAAATAGCATTGAAAACTGAAGTCCTGGGAGAGTCCATCTGAGTAAGGAAGAGGGTAAAGGGAGGTGAAGCCTCAGGGGACTTTAACTAGGAGATGCATAAAAAGCCAGAGGTGAGAAGGGGTGAAGACAGGTGATTTGGAAGCAAAAGAATAAACAAGGGAACAGCCCTCAGCAATGCAATAGGCCATACAGCTGAATTCTGGGTATTATCAAAATGCTTTCCTGTCAGCTTCACACTGCGAACCCAAAGGGTACTGCAGCCCTTAGCATCCTGTGTCACATTTTCTCATGTGTGAAACAGAGTTAACAAACTCTTCATCTCACAAATTGAGATATTGTTTACACACCACATCATACTATGGAGATGAATGCTGCAAGAGAGCCCATGGGGGAATTACTACTCCTGTATTCAGAGCAGGATTTCAGTGGCACATAGCAAACAGCATGCAAGAGCCTGAGAGGGTCTGGCTATGGCTGTTTCTGCCTCACCCAAAGGATTTGGGCTGCAGATCTGCTCCTGAATTCCTGCTTGGAGGGACCAAGCCCAGGCAGGTGGTCCCTTCCCAGGGAGCAACCCTGGTGTGGGCACATGGCCGATGGGAGTAGCTGCGGAGGTGGGAGCCCATGCTCCCACCAAGCTGCACGGCTTCCCTACTGTGGTGGTGGCAGCAGCCACTGAGAAGGCAAAACAGTTGAAGCCAGACATCCACTTAAAGTGCTTTCTTTTTCCTCTTTTAATTACTATGTTTCTGCTTGGTTTATGAATCACAGAAAGACCAAAGGGTCTTGTTAGTTAATGTAGAAGAAAATTCTGTTTAAACTTGTAGCTCCTCAGTCTGTCCTGGAATTTGCATTTTCTGGTTGACAAGCGGCTTGGTTCCTGCCTTATTTAGGTTTCAGATGCACAATCAAGGTACAGAAACTTAGCAATTACCACCCATCAGCTAACCCAAGCTGAAGAAATAGCATTCGCCTTGAGATGATATGCAAGACACAAGCTCTATGTCAGCAAGAGTGAATGAAATAGCTTAAATCAGTGTTTACATGGTCCGAAAAGTCTGACAGAGTTACTAGAGCTTAACTCACAGTAGCACTCTATACACACCTACCTGAGTTTACACTTCTGATTCCCCTACCAATGCTTTTCTGGTATTTACCCATGATACTGAATCTGCTACTAGGGTGAGCTACCATGATGCTAGGGCATGATAAAGAAACGCATTCTTTTGATTTTCTGTTCTGAAGTTAACAGCCTGAACAGACATGTCAAGTGTTGTGAAATGCCTGCGAGTTTGTGTATACGCAGTTTTCTGTGGAAGATTGTCAGCATCTTCACCTTTCACTACTGACAATCGGCAGAAGAGCTGCTGATTTTCCTACTGGGAGAGTGTGCAGCCTTGCTGAGCAGGTAAGATGCTCTGGTAGAAGCTGGTCCAGCCAAAAGCAATGCCTCAAACAGGAAAATGCCTTGAAATTTGGAAATAAAATAAGAATTAATTCAAATCTGAGACAGTAAAAGGAAGGAGCTTATTTTATGGTGAGCCATTAGCTAAGCTTCATGAATAATTATGTCCTCCAGAATAGTACCTCACAAGGCAAAAAAAAAAAAAAAAAAAAAAAAAATCATGATAAAATGTTGTCTGGTGAAAATTCTTTCATTTTAGACCAAGCTCACAAGAACTGCAATAGATAAAACACTGTCGATAGCACTGCAAATGATAGTTTCATATTTCTACAAAATACTTCTGGGTTTGCTTGGGAGTGATTCAGTGTAGCTCATTATTAGATTTCCAGTTTCTCTCCAAGCAAGGTAGGCACAGTTCTGACCATAAAATCCCTGGACCTGAAATCACTGCTTGAACTAAATCCTCAAAACTCAGTCCTGGAAAATCAAGGTAGAACTAATCTAGGTTTTTTCATCTAACAATTTTACTCACTCTGTCATTTATGGATTGGTTAGCATAGTGACTACCCACCCTCCAGGCTGTATACCTTTCTAAAATCTTTCCAGGAAAATCAGTGGAATACCTGAAGGCCTTTAGACAGGTTTTTCTTGGCAAAGATGAAGCTCACTCTGATGAGCAGGTAGCTGAAATACCTCCACTGTGCTGTAAAAGATTTTTTTTCAAAGCTGAAAATAGTGCACAGTATTTACACCACCAACCTTGAATTGGGAGGCTACTTCTCGGATAGAAGCTTTTGTTCCAAATAACATTTTAAATGATGATGATTATTATGTGCAATGTTATAATAAATGCAATTATTCTGCCACTTCTATCAAACATATTACATGGGAAACAAAAGAAATGCTAAGTCGAAGCTGACTCGTGATCCTGTACCACACCTTTGTGTTGTACACCTGATACATCTGCTGCATCAGAAAATTTCAGCACGTTGCCTGAACTTGTGCACTGCGGTTATGGTGACAGAAAAAATAGCTTATGTAAAAGTCTGATGGGACTGCAGCCTATCCCCACTGCCATTACCGTTGCTTCAAGAGCTCTAAATAGTTTTCAATTCCAGATTTTGATTATTCCCTGCAAATTGAATGCAGCACAGCACATGAATGGCTGATTTCAAACAAACGATCTGAACATACAGTTTGACAAGTATGTCATGTTTAGCTGAACATTCACTGAGAAATATTAAAGGGTCTGAAACAACTACTAAAATGCCAAGAATGCTCAAGTATATGAATCTTAAGACCCAAACTACAACTGCTTTATCTTTACCAATTCAGGCATGAGCTGCTTGTTTCTGCATGTGCCCTCATATATCTGTAAAGGAAAGTGGTGCTTTTGGCACTCTCAGGCATTTATTCATAAATTTTTCATGCACAGTTTAAGAGGCTGCTTCCCAACCTAGCCCCTGTTATCTTGTCCTGTGTCCCCCATTGACTTCATTAGGAGCAACATGCACAAAGGATTTCTGAGGGTGCTGAAAACATTAAGGGGGATATTGAGCAACAAGAAAAATGTACCAGTAAAGAAAGCTTCCCATAACAATTGTACGCTGTTATTAAAACCTCAGAGTGCTAAATATAGCATGATTACAGGTAAAATGTGCACTTTTAAAAAAATAAAAATAAAAAAAAATACACATTTCTTCTATCCCTGTTCTCAGGAACAGCAAAAATCTTCTTTCTATTCTAAACAACTCTAAACGAATTTCAGAAAATGATCCTGCTCCTCTGTTGACACTCTCAAACACTAATGAGTGACATCTTTAAAGTATGTATTATCTATTTAATAATGGTATCCATACCACAAAGATCTTGGAAGTGTCTTGCCAAAAAAGCATTGCCAAAGGCTGCAGGCAGCATTTTTGTTTGCAAGAGCCCCGGGGGACCCTAGCCCAAATCAAAACCCTTCTGTGCTTCCATGCATAGTTTAACTGTGGTCTTAAAATATTTCTGAAAGTGGGTTCTTTGTGTTTTGCCACAGCCACACCAAAAACTGTTCTCTCTTTGAAGGCTAGCAGGCACACCGTGACTTGGGGCAGTAGAAAGCAGCACTCAAGGAAGATAAAGAATACTTCAGGAGAAACAAAGAAGAGAGAAAGCAGTTTTCCATATAAATGCGCTGACAACAGGGGCCTGGCTGCCACAGTTACCCATCTCTATAGGTCAGGTTTTGTGCTACCACCTGTCTCTTTTATGTAAAATCAGTGTCAGTAGCAAGGGATTCCTGAAGTCTTTGACTCTTCTCCCTTTTAAAGGTCAGGGCTCCACTTTTTAATTGAAAAGGCAAAAGGCAAGTGAACCTGCCTGTGAACACCACTGCCCTTATTACATGCGTTAGGAGGCTCAAAGACTGCCAAAATACTTTAGAGCTTTCTAGTAGTGCCCAGTGGGGGCTGGCATCACAAACTTACACCATCTTTCAGAAAGGGGAGGCATTGTTTGAACCACAGCAATGCAGAGACAATCACAGGACTTTCTAAATGCTGTACCTGGAGCTGGGCATGCAGGGCAACCACCTCCATCGTTCAAGCTGATCAAGTATTGTCATCCAAAATTTATTTTCTCATTATTGGAACTGTGATTTCAGTTTTGTCAAGTCCTTTCTCCCTTCCCCATGGTAAAAATAAAATAATGAAATAAAATTAATAAAATAAAATAAAATAAAATAAAATAAAATAAAATAAAATAAAATAAAATAAAATAAAATAAAATAAAATAAAATAAAATCCCTAAGATGGTTGGGGTCTGGGGAGCAGGGGCTTCTTAGATTTGTTTTGTCTTACTTCTCCAGGGAAGTGCAGGGAGAGGTGAAAGAAGACAGACTGAAAGCATTTTGGTTTTGGAAAGTGGGAACAGTTTTCTCTTTTTCTGTTCTACAAACAATAGAAACATCACTGTCAGTATGAAACATTTTCACTGCTGTTAGAAATTTTCACTGGGAAGATATTAATTTTTTTGTTTAGCTGTGATACTTTTTGCAATACATCTAGTGGTTCACCAGGCTTGTTTCTCAGGCTTCAAAAATTGCTTCAGTACTTCCAGTAAACACGTTTTGCCGAGACTTGATATACCTAGGTATTTCTAGAGTGATCATCAGCATAGATTCTGAACAGAAATGTAAATTGCTGAACTATTTTGTTATTCCTCATAATTTCTGTTATCTATTAGGAAGTATGAAAAAGCAAAGAAGTACTTAACGCTTTTTTCTGTTTTCTTTTCTTTTTAATAAACAGTGAATACAGCAACTGCTTGTTTCCTTCTTTGTTTTTACCAAAGCTCTCATGCGCATACGTGCTCATCACCTGTTTCATCTCTGTGCATGCTGTTCAGACTTGAATTTGGAGGATTTGGTCAATTGCCAACACCAGGCTTAGCACCCTCCACTGAATACATATCTACATGCCTTCTGTATTTGCTCCTCCAGACTCTCTACCGAAGTGCTTTGCTTTAGTAAATTTGCCTGTTAAAGCACTTCTGTAGTTTATGGCACACATTTCTCTAAGCTGTCATTGCTATCTCCAGTGTGAGACCATTTCCTGATATTTTTATGATACCTGTCTTCAAAGTTATTGTGTGATACGTTGCTTACTGCATCCACTATTTCTTACATAATACTCTAAACTGAAATATTAGGAAGTGTTCAAGCCAAGGCTTAACTCTACCATTTTTCAGCCACCTTACTGTCCATATTAGATCATATTCATTGTAATATTTTTCATTTATTCTTTTTTTAATCTGGATTTATCCAAGATGATATTGAAAATTTCCATCATAAAAAATTTATATAAAAAAATTTAAAAAGTTTTACATTCCAGAAGAAACCTGCATAGCATTCATCAGTAATATTTTTTGCTTTTCCCCTTTTCTTAGCATATACATGTTTGAATGTGACATAACATGAAGACAGGAGTGGTCCATAATTTCCAGAAACAGCTAGGTTGGTCTTTTTTCTTTTTTCTCCAAAGCTTGCTGTAGTTAGCAATCCTTTCTGTTCTTCCTATTTTCATTATATATATATGTTTATATATATATATATATATATATAATTTCATTCATGAAATTTCTTCCTAAAGATATTAATTACCATTAACATGGCAAAAATTTCTAACCGATTGCACACAATTGAAAAACATTGTTATATACTTACAGCCTGATTTAGACTAATGGTGGATTTAATTTTAGGATTCTCTATTTTATGCAGCATTGTAACATTCTGCCTGACCCTTTCTCTAATGCCTTGGTGTTTTACCTGCACTGACTGACTTCTGAGTGTTAAAGGAGATATATCACCATTTCCTCTGATGGTTATTTAAAACAGATTCTGCTTTTATTGCCTATTGCCATCACTGGAATCATAGCACTACTTACCTCTTGCTCTGTCTATTGCATTTTCATTTAACTCGAGATGCTTCTTATGTCCCATTTTTCAGCTAGCTGTTAAGGGCTGAGGTATTTGTTAGCAGACGCACCTCTCTTGGTTCACCTGATTTCATGAGAAGAAAGAATACATCTTCTTCCATGAAGACTTTCCACTAAAAGAAGGTAGTGTATTTTTGGATTGTGTATTACCTTCTTGCATCTCTCCATTTACTGCTCTACAACAGGGGAATAATAATGCTCACCCAGGGCTTAATTGCATATTGTTGGAAATGTATTCAAGACCTTTGGGGAAAACCTCACTTAGGACTCTTCCTCTGCTTTTTTCACAAGTACCGAAGTACCCTCTCTCTTTGCTTGCCACTAGCTATTTTCTTTCTGGCCTTAACACAGTTTTCTCTTGCTTTTCTTCTCCTACTAAAGCAACACTCATCAGTCCATGCAGGCCTGGCAGACATCTTTCTTCTGTTGGTGCTATGGTACTTTGTTGTATAGAAGTCTCTCTCAGGACTTCTCATTCCTCTGCCTATGCCAAACGTAGGGTAATTAAAATGCCTCATTAAAATGAGGTTCTGTGACTTTACAGAACCCAGTTCTCTTGAGCAAACCTCTCTATCCCCACTCTGACAGACCATCCCATTAAATATTTTACCTTTTCATCCTATATGTTGAAACATTGCCGCTTCGTATTTCGCACACTTTAAAGGTAATTCACTCCAAGCCCAATGGCTCGTGGGACACCCAGCCTGACCAAGAGGATCCCAAAGCAAAGGCACACTCTGCATGACAAAACACTTTGCGCTGCCCTCCCCAATAAGTGGTGATGCTGGCAATGCTATGGGTGCACCCATGAGCGCACTGGAGGAGCAGAAGACAGCAGTCACAAAGACGAGCTGCTCAGCCCTTCATGGCACCTCACCCACCCTTCCATGTTCAGACACTGTTCAGACTCACAACACGGGACCATGCCACGCCAAGTTTGCCCAGGTTAGGATCCGCAGTGTCCCCACCACCCCTACCACTGCCCGTCCGCCCACACTCACAGCACGCAGAGGCAGTAGACCCCCGGGATGCTCTCACTGTCCCGCAGCAGGTAGCTGCCATCAGTGCCTGCCGCCAGAAGCAGCTTCTCCCCGGCCTCACGGCTGATGCCCCCGTGGTAGATGGGCAGTGCCTCCATGGCAGGGCCGGCTCTCCCTGTGCCTCAGCTGGCTCCTTCGCTGCACGCTCCCCTCCACCACGCCAGCCGGGTGGCAGATGTAAACAGGATGTGTTCACACTTCTGCAGCCTCTGCACTGGGTGAGATAGCTCTGAGGGAAGAGTGAGGAACGAACACATTGTCTTTTCTTTCTGTCGGTGTGTTGTTGTGTGTTTTTTTTTTTCTTTCTT
This sequence comes from Anas platyrhynchos, assembly GCF_047663525.1. Lineage (NCBI taxonomy): Eukaryota > Metazoa > Chordata > Aves > Anseriformes > Anatidae > Anas > Anas platyrhynchos. Next base: position 2,153,403 of record NC_092596.1, read on the forward strand.
TCTTTCTTTCCTTCGCCCCTATTTTATTTTGCTGTTTCGCAGGCTGTGGCATCCTTGCAGCATTGCAGCCCGCATGCCAAGGGACCATCTCAAGGCCTGCTCTGCCCAGGCGGCTCCCTGCTCGGCCAAGATGGGATGCAGTGAACCAGCATGAACAAAAGCAGGGGCAAAAAGGAGCGAGGCAGGATCCTGAAGGCCCTCTGCAAACCAGGGATGTGTTTTTTAACCTCTTATTTGTGAAATCCATAGGGGTAAGAAACCAAAGGCAGCAAGCTGGCCTCACAGCCCCACCAGGCCACTCACCTCAGTCCTCGGGTACGCTGCTCCACAGTGGCTGGCCTGGTGTCCAGAAAGGCTGACCCTGACTGATTTACCTAATGAAGAGTTATTTTTGTAGGCTTTTGTGGTGTTTAACCACTGCTAATGCTCATTGGTTTTGCTCAGAGGCAGGCAGCCTGCGTGTGGGCAGGGAGGCCCCACACATCCTTCCTGATGCCATCCGCACTGCCGTCACCTGCACATGCAGGCAGCCGAAATCCAGACACCTCTGAGAAAAAGCTATTTATCTCAGCTGCTGTGGTCACAAATATATTCCTTAGCATGCTTGTCACCTGAGAGCCCCTGTAGTCTTGGGCTTGCACATGGGTCTGTTTGCAAACAGGCTGAAAATGTGAATTTTTATCCTGAAGCAATTTCCACCCAACTGAGTGTATTGCTGAAGCTGAGCAGTGCTGAGGTAGCCCTGCCCCTGCACCAGGTCAGCCCCACCAGGTTGCCACATACTCAGGGCTGAATTCATCCCTGGTTTGGCCATGTCCTCACAGCTGGGCATATGAGGATGACCAAACTAAAAATACAATGATTTAGTGACCACTGCTTGTGACTGATTCATTCTGAATTGACCTTGCTGATGGGACCGGGTAAAATAAGATCATCTTACTGAGGTGTTCACCAAACAGTGTGTCCTGGTTGAAGTTTAGGACAGGTTAAAAAAATCTCTGTAGCCGCACACACTTCAGGAACAAGAAACAATAGTTTAAGAATAAAATAAGGGTTGCTCCTTTTAAGTTTGAATCAATCTAAATATTTTCTCTTTGACCATTTCAAAGTTCATGTCTTTCATTTCTGACCTTTGATACTGTTCTCCCTTAAAAATACATTTTTCAAATTACTTTTATCTTTTCCCCCTGAGGGATGGGCATTTGCAGCCATTGTGTCACTGGGCAGCTTGTGGGTGAGTGCTGCACCCCAGTTGCCTACAGCCAAGCTCCAGTGTCACCGTGTCCCCTGCAGGGACACCCCAGTGAGCCTCCCTGCCTGATACCAAAGGACTGAGACAGCTTTGGAAAAACCCAGCTTAAGAGGGACTGAAAACTTCCACTGCCGTGTTTATGGCTCTTTGGGCTGGTAACACAAGTGCTCATTACCCTCTTGATGTGAACCTAGGGACTCAGCTATCTTGCTCATTTTTTAAAATCAGTTGCTAAAGTATTTGCACAACAAAGTAGAGCTGCTGCCTACTGCAAATGTGATTAATGTGGATAGTGACAAGGTGTAAGCAAAGCACTGTTCCCTTGTGAATCTACTACCTATTTTTTCTCATTTTCTAAGCTACCTGTACTCTTGGGGATTTCATCTAACTTTTCGATTTCTTAACCTATTTTTGCTATTAATTGCTGATTTCATAAAAGTTTGTGTGTAGTTAGCTGGAAAGGAAGAACAGCCAGAGCCACCCAGTGCTGCAGGTCTCATTTTCCCACTCTTTTCAACTGAAGCATATGTAGAAAATCATAAAACTTTTGTCTACAAGAAACTCTTAATAAGGGAGTCACTGTACTACCAGGCCAGCCTACATCCTCCCAGCTGCTTGATGAAGCTATTACTGAAAAATAAAAAGCTGTAAACACCCAGCTTTGCTTTTGTGGGTAAGGAACCCACAAAAGTCCACTGGCCAAACCCTGAAGCCAGGGTTTCCGTACAAATCCATTTATAGCTATATTGTCTATGGAGATATGCAGCTTAAGGTGTAATGAAATGCTGGATTCAGGGACAAGGTACTGGTGATTTCTTTAAGCACCCCAGGCCTGGCCATGTAGGATGCTGGATACCCCCTTTTCTTGCTTGGTTTGTAGAGTTTTCAGCATATGCTGAACAACAGAGTTTTGGTCCTTCACTAAATCAGTCCAGCAGTGCCTGAAGCATACTGTAAAAAAAAATATCTAAAAAATACATGAAGGAAAGGAAGCACTTAACAGTGCTTGGAATTACTTGGCCATGAAAAACAGGCTTAGAAAGACAGGACTGCAACAGACCTCTTGGGCCATCAAGTCCAGTTCCCTGCTATCTTAGCCAAACACATCATATAATCCCTTTCAGAAACTCATTATACTCTGTCTTAAAAGTAGTTCAGGGTTTTTTGTTGTTGTTTTTTCCACTGTTCTCATTGGAAAGCAATTGCATAACATCACTATTCTGTTGTTTGGAAACCTGCTTCCAATTTCCATCCTAAATTTATTCATGGCCAATTTATACCATTTGTTCTTATGCCAATGTTGTCCTTTAGTTTAAATAGATGTTTTCTCTGCCTGGAGCTTATGCCTATGCAGTATTTATAGTAGCCTCCATCAGACTTCATTTTGCCAAGCTCCTCTCACACTTAAGGCTCTCCCTTCCTGTGGTCACTCTAATCATCTTTTTTGGTAGCTTCCCAGGTGTGAAGTGAATCATTTGTGAACAGTGTGCACTATCCAAGCTGCAATCTAACCTGTGCTTCATACAGTGCTACTGGTGTATTTCATTACCCCAGGGAAAATCCTTTGCTTTGTGTGGTCTGTGTCTTTCCCCACCTTAGTCATTTCTTTCCCCTGAGCACCCAGGTGTAGTAGAAACCTGGATAACAAGATCCAGCTGCATGATCCTGCACTCAATCCTTCTGAATCTCATCCAATTTATCTTATCCCAGTCCTCAAGGTCACTCAGTTCTTCCTAAATGATTTGTCTCTGCAGTGACAGTACCTCCCTCCCTTATGCCATCAGTAAATTCCAGTAGCACACACTTATTTTTTACGCCATCCCCATTAATAAAATAAAATGTTAAATAGTATCAGCCCCAAGACTGATGATTGGGAAACTCACTACTTCCCTCAGAATTGATCTTCTCCTCCTACTACTCACTTTGTTATCCGCTTTTCAATTTTTGTACTCATCTCCTATTTTAGCTAATAATTTTCCATATGGCACAGTACCAAATGCTGTACTTAAGTTTAAATAATTAGATCTAACCACTTCTTTTCTCTAGAAAAATCAAATATGATGGTATTTCAGGTGCCGGAACTTGTAGAAGTGCCTGAGAAGTGGAGGTAGAGAAGACAAAATTAAATCACTTAAGTTTGTTGAACACCTGCAAAGACTGGAGCTGGTTTTCATTTTAAGATGAGCTGCTTCTTTCATACCTAGTGGTGACATTTTCACAGACTGTTGAATTTTGTAACAATTCTGGATATGATAACACTAATGCAAAGCATCATTAAAATTCTTGGATGTTTTTAATTGCCTGAAAATAAGAATGACCTTCAGGACCTTTACAAAATTAATGCTGCTGCAATACTGTTATAGGAAAACCTTGTATAAAGACCTTTAAATAAAGATGAAAAGTGAAATATCTATATTGGTAGTTTTGCTGATACAGTGGTATTGTCATAAATGCCGTCTCTGTAGAAGTACTGAAAAAAGCACCTTCAGAATCACTAGCTAGTGCAATGTTTTTAACTGGCAAAAAGCCACATTAAAACACAACTAACTTTAAATATGATTTTCATTATTTCGTGTCACTTTCATTTTTAGTGTAATCTAACAAAATATTCAGAACAACTGTATAGAATAGCACTTGCAGGCAGTCTTGCTATTCAAATAAGAAAGTAATACTGAGATTCAGTAAAACATTGGTTATACTACAGAGTATCTGCAGAGTTACCATTATCATGTTACCTTTTTGTGCTGAAATAAGAGAGATTGAAAAAAGCAGGCTATAGTTAACTGTGTTACAGGGCTCTGAGCATTGATACAGAAGGAGAATCCAAGGAAAGTTTGACTTAAGGTTTACACATTAGCATACATTTCTGCAGCCTTCATGTTACCATGTTACTGATATTCTATATATGTTGCTTGCTTGGAGGACAAAAAAAAAAAAAAAAAAAAAAAAAAAAAAAAAAAAAAAGAGTTATAATAAAGTTTGGATTCAGGTGCAGGTTCCAAGCTTTATACTCCAAGATGCATAAATTGGACACATCTCACTCACCTTAGAGAAAGGCCAGGCTATAAGACTGAATTGTCACAGAACTACCTGAATGTTTGGGTAATTGTGAGGGTGGTTGCAGATCCAGGCTTTTGCCCCCTTCAGAATAGATAGCCCAGGGGAGCATTCCTCACCTGGCAATATTAATTCCTGCAGTGGAACATTAGGTGCTGTGTAGAGTTCTGTACAGGGCTCAGAATTTGAAAAAATAATTTTTCTCATTGCTTGGGAAGTGCATGTTTGGTGCTGTTGGTGGGAGTTGATTCTGGGAGAGACTGAGAATCCAAAAGATTATGGACCTTTATGAATGAAATTCTTTATACTCATCAATTTTTGTCCTCTGAGCACAGGTAAACACACACATACCATAAATGATGACATATCAGTGAACTTTAACAAAGCTATTTCCCCTGCATGGCCTCACAGCTTACCTGTGCAGTTGTTTTGAATGTTTTTTGAGCAAGATAACACTAAAATTGAAAGCTACTTAACATGATGAAATTCATATTAAAAGTTATCTGTGTTTTAATGCGGTTTCTCTTACCAGTTACTATTTTGTACTTCTTTCTCCAGAAGCGGTGCAACAGCTGGCTATTCCGCAGGTGCATGTGCCTTACGCAAGCAGAGATGCCATTTATGATAATGTCAACATGAACAGCACTACTCATAGAAGCTTGCACTTTTTTATTTTCCGCTATTACTCTTTCAACAACCCTTTCCCGTAAAATTCGGCAATGCACGGGTAGTCATGAGCATTAGGCACCCAGCTGCTTTGGGGACCAGGACCTCCACATCTTTATGATTTAGCTGAACCAACTTCAAAGTTGACAGGGCTAAATCACATAATGACACTCTCTGGGTGGACTAAATGTCCACTCTGGAGCTCTTCCTGGATATATTCCTATGCGAGCAAGTCTGGAGTCGAATATAAGCTTTAAAAACTAGATTTCCAAATGACACACATGCACAGTAGTTAAAATTGATTTGCTGACATCCTACCCTAGTTCCTAATGGATATTTATCTGAATTACAACAGCACCATGTAATTAGGCATAAATAAGGGCTTTTGTTCTGGAGGGGAGGAAAGTTTATCAATTCCAAACCATATGCAATTGCGTGTCTAATCTCTCTCTGCAATTATTTCAAATGCACATCCAGATGATAACATTTATATTCATTCTGAGATTCACTGAGTTTGAGACCAGAAGGGATCATTATACCATCTGGCCTGACCTCCTGGATATCACAGGCCATTACATTTCTCCAATTACCTCTATACTGAGCCCCCTAACATGTGTTTGACTAAAGCATAACTATTTTTGACTAAAGCTTATCTCCCAAAAAGGCATCTAGTCTTGATTTGAAGCCATCAAGAGGAGCAAATCCACTACTTTGTGGGTACTTTGTTCCAATGGTTAATCACACTCACTATTAAAAATGTAGGTCATGTTTCCAATTTGAATTTGTCTGGCTCCAGATTCTATCTGCTGGTTCTCATTACACTTTTCAGAGTTAAGTTAAAAAGCCCTTTGGTACCCATAATTCTTTCCCCTCTGTAAGTGTTTATTCTCTGGAGTCAAGTCACTTCTCAGATTTATTTATTTATTTATTTATTGTTAGTTTTTGCTTAACTCTGAAAAGTCACAGGGTAAAGAGTCTTCTCCTGCTCATCTTGTCTGTGTATTTTTATTTTGTCTGGTATTTGTTTCAGTAGTGCCCAGTTGCTTCTCGTGATGCCAACAAGGAACACAGGAGCTGCAAGCATGCACTGCATTGCTCTCCTTGGATAAACCTCTGGTCTATAATGAAGCCTCTCCTTTCCACTGCATCACTCCCCATGCACAGGGTGAGGGAAATGACACTGTGCTGAAGTTTCATAAATACAGAATTCAGGACATAGCCTTTGATCCCAATGAGATCGGTTTATTGTATAATCCACATTTCTTTTACAACTGTGCTCACCTCCTCATACTCTAGTACCAATTTTGGTGATTTGCAAACTGTTTCACCTGAAACCAAACATTGCTCATGGCAAAACAAAACTGCTGTGTGCACATTCCTGTTTCTAGCTGGAGTGTATAGTATTTTGAAATTCAAGCAATAAGTCTACTTATAACAGCACAAAGGGAAAATATACAAATAGATATTTTTCTCTTATATTTTTTGGTTCTTGGTGCTTTATTAACATGTTTTAAAATAAATGTTATAGCAAACATAAATCATTCAGAATCCATAGCAGTGATGTTGCATTGCTCTCAGTACAGAAAAACACATGCACACTTCCTCTCCAAGCATTTTGCATAGGGTACATGAGCCGTGCTCTATCTCACTGCATGCTTATGGTACAAACAAGGCTGACAGCAAAGCAGACACGATCTCAAGAAAAGAAAAGGAAAAAAAAAAAAAAAAGAAAAAAGAAAAAAAAAAAGAAGAAAAAATCTACTAACTAGTCTTTGAAAGTTTTACCTTAGTATTTTGGACACAGATTGCATTTCTGGCCTGCATCACTGACTGCAGCAACAAGGACAATTAACAACAACATTCCTGTCCTAAAAAAATAAAATAATAAATTTAATTAAAAAAAAAAACAGAACTGATGGCATGAGTGTATACACACATACATGGTGCTTATGTATTTTAAAATACCTGCATGTATAAAATTTCTTTTTTCTAACAGATCCTGAAAAACTCGCTCATTAATCTGTATCTTTTCACACCGATGAAGGACTGCAGTAGAGTTACTTTACTTCAGACTAGGGAAAAAAACCTGTCTTGGACACACTGCCAGGTTGCATCATCATATCACAAGCCACACAGTTAGTGAAATGATTTGTAGGGCTAATCCCATTCTGACTGAAACCAACAGAACTGTCCTGCTCGTAGTGAGAGCTTGTGCAGGTGAAACTTTTCTCGGCAGATAACAGGAAGCAAGTGTTTTTGGAGAACAGCAATCTTTGGGCAAGGACTACCCAGCATTTGCCTGCTGGTTAGCCCTGTCCCATGCTGCATGCCTTGGCGAACGTTAGCAGAGCCCTGCAGAGCCAGCAGCTCCAAGCAGCACAGTGAAAGTCTGTGGGTGGACTAAACCCACGTCCTTTTCATTTCTCTATTGATTGCAGGCTAAATCAAATGCAGCGAGATGAAAGAGCAAACGGAATTGAGCTGGCCAAGCCAAGAGAAGATCTTCCTCTTCCTATCATGGCTCTGTGCATTTAAGGTCTTTCTATAAGTGGGTTTTCCAAAGGCTGGACACTAACAGGATAGAGGCCAGCTAATGCAGAGGAGCCACATACATCCAAGTCAGTACCAGATGAGAGCCAGCACTGTCACACAAGTGCCTGCAGAAAGCTGCTCCCCCTTGACTGGTGTGCTTTGGCAGCCTCATTGGTTGGGAAGCTGTGGCCCAAAAGCATGGCTGAACCCCCCCACCACCACCACCATGCCAGGGCTGAGGTAAATAAGCAGGACAAGATGTAGAAGATTGTGTGTGGTGGGTTGCTACTCTATTTTAAGATAAATAAAAATGCCTCTGGCACCAAGATGCAGAGTCTGAAAGGAAAGCCTTTGCCTCTCTTATGGGTCTCCTGGCCCACAGCTCACAATTTGGAGTGGCAATGGCCAGGAGGAGTAGGAAAAAGCTCAAGGCACCAAAGGTGTCATCCTCCTTAGTGTCAAAACAGAAGTGGAACCTGGAGATGAAACCTGCTGCCTGACTTGGCATAATATCCATGAGAAGTCGCTAGCAGGCCTACCTGACAAAGGTACCAATAGGTACCATTTACCACTGAGATAAAGAGCTCCTGCAAGGCCACTGTCCCTGTGGGACCGGCTCCTAAAAGCAAGGTATGAAGTACCTCACACCTGAGTCCTGTTTCAGTTGTGTGTAGTCATCATGACTCCTGTGGGGATGGTGGCCATGCACCCTGGTGGTGTTTGGGAGCAGCAGTCTCATCCTGAACTCCTCACTTGGATGAGGTCGGAATCCCCACTCCCTGGGACCTCATGCCTTTTTCCAAGGGAAATGCCCTCTAAAACACAACTGAGTCCCCTCACTTCTGATAGTACAGGAAAAAAAAAAAAGAAAAAAAAAGTTTTTTTTTTTTTTTTTTTTTTTTTTCCCAGTGCTTACCACAAATTCCCTTATTGCAAGGATGATGTTAGCCATGTCTTAATGATTTGCACTCAGGCTTTCCAACCTGTAGTCCAAAAAATGTAAACACCAGGCCAGTAAGATTTAATTGCTTTTTCTCCATGGAAGCTTTTACTACGAACTATTCATAAGCACGGTTAGGGCTGTCAGAAAAAACACGTTAGGGCTTACAGAGGAATGTGTTCTGGAACATTTTCAGGCACCAGGCTATAGTCACCTGCCTGCTGTAGAGACCCCGGCCCACCAGAGAGACCCCGGCCCACCAGGAGAGCAATGCAGCAGCAGCGGGGCAGCCAGAACCCACGCTGGCACATGGTGTAGACAGGGTGCCTGTCCTTTGCCGCTCAGACCATGTCAGGTGGCCCTTTACAGATGGACTCAGCACATTGTTCATTTGCTGCTAAATGTAGGTGTTTGACTTCAATTCCTGCTCTTATCTGACAGCTAAAACCAGCAGAAAACTCCTGTTTGTTTTTTTTCCTACCCTAGAAAGCTCTTCATCAAATAAGATTTTTTTTCCCCACCAAGGTGTTTTAGAGGAAATTTTTAAGCAAAATATATTCTAATTTTATCTTCATTTAGTTTATTTTTGCATAAATATTTCATTAAATATTTGCCTTTTTTTGTTGCTGAAACTCATTCTTCACCATTCTTGCTGTAATATTTTCACCCAGCAGTCCTAAGAAACACTGGGATGTTCCTGGCATATTTTAGGTTATCATATTTTTTTAATGCATTTTTCAAATTGTCGCCATTTTACTAAAATTACAGAGATGTCAAACTAACTTCTTTACTCTGTGATAGCATGTATATTCTTTAACTGAGAAGCTGAGAAATTACCGAGTGAAAAAAGGAAAAGCAAATAAAAGTAACAGAAATGAGATAACTCTAGATACCACTCAGCATGTTTCACTTAACAGAAAAAGGGGCAAGCCCACAGAAAAGAAAATCAAGATGTGTACTTGTCCCTTGACTGAGCCATGTCTGGATTACAAACCAATGAACCTCTAGGAATTTGGGGCCAGAGAGTTTCCTGGTACATCACATTTTTAGCCCACTCCTTTCTTATTAGTTGTTCCCCCTTGAAAGAGCAAGTTTATCTTACTTCTGTAGGAATGAAGGCATGCCCTACACTTGGCTAATTTTACAGTAATAACAGTATCACCATAGGTGTGAAACCCCTTCCAGTTAAGCATCTGTAATCTGCCTTAATCAAGAAGAAAGTACAGATGCTTGACAAAAGCCTCCATTTTCCTATTTAGTCACAAGGAGATGAAATTAACTCTTGCAGAGGTAAGATTATGCTCTTTCTTCACACGTTCTTGAAAGTCATTCTTCACTTCCAATGGTAAAGGTATGCAGAGACAAAGCATTTGTGGTACCACCATAAATAAGGTATCACCTTCACTTTGTTCTATACAGTTGGTGCTTGGTTAGTGCAGTATAATCGCTGCTGCCATGATGGGTGGAAATCTAATAACATGAAGCTAGATCACTAATTGTTGACCTCTTGGTTCTCAGTTTCCTTTGGGGCATAAAAAGCTGTTATACTGAAACCTTTTTAAATTACATTCAGTGAAAATTATACAGAAAAACTCATTCAGCAGGCTATTTCTTTCCATAGAAAATACAAAACCACCTAAGCCTAGAACAGCATCAGGAACAATACAATGAACCTTTAGTAGTGCAATCCAGATCAACTGCTCATAGAAAGCACCATTTCTCTGGAAAATGGCACTCACCAATATGCAACATGCATCCACTTTTCACTGCCCAAAGCTAAGATCTTTTTCCCTCCCTTCAGCTCATTTTCCCTTTTAGCATCAGCCCTGATTTTCCTCTGTCTCTTCCCCTCACTGAACATTACCTCCCACACCTTTGCTGTGCTGTCCTGTGCTGTCCTCAGCTTCAGAGAAACAGAAACCTCCAGACAGCTGTAAGAAACAAAGCCAGTCCTCCAGCAATACCTGAGATGATGGCACCAGTGCATGTTTTCCTGATGTTTAGCAATCCTGGCTCTTCCCTGCCATAGACAACACATCCCTTTCCACAACGACACCTTAGAGCAGAGTGGAGGTATGACTGTTTTCTCTACCCCTACCTATTTATCAGAGTACTTTTATGGTCCCTGTCCAAATACTATCTCAGCACTACAAGCAATCAAAGGCTAGCTCAAGCAGAGAAGGGTTTAATTTTGCAGGAGAACAAGTAGAAAGCTGATATCACTCATGGACAACTGGCCCAGTCAATGCTGGGTGCTTGTCCCTCACTTTCATGAACATGTTTTGTCTAGTTAGGTAAAACCAAGATCAAAACTGCATCCAGGCCAATGGATAAAGACTGCTATATCACCACTAAATGCAGAAGAAACACACTTTGGGTAAAACAATTCCAAAAAACGTGTTGTGAAATAGTTTAAGATCCCTCCATGTGAGATGACACACATAGTCTTGTATAAATACATTTCTAAAGAACTTAAAGCTCATATACAGATTTCAATCATCCTGTAGCACTGTCACTTCATATTTCCAGCACATAGCATGCATTTATACATGTGAGTCTGCAGCACTTTCAGTATGCAACAAGTATAAGCTTAGCCTGATTTTACAGCCCAAGTCATGATGCCCATCCAGCAACCCATGCTGCTTTACATGAAGAACAAGAAATTATTTCAGCTCTCAAGCAAACATAGGATCTTGCTGAACCCGTTCATTTGTTTCATTTTTTCATCTTCCCCTAATGCAGTGGTTTTTTGGTCCTTTTTGTGTGCACATCTTTAGTAAAGACAAATTGAAACACAAATTTTGCCTCAAATACAGAAGATTCATCTGCTCTGGCTGCTAAGAGATGTATGTCTACAACATCCTCTTGATTGTCTAGGCAGAAGATATGGGGAGAAAGGATCTAAGGTTCCAGATCAACTATCAAATGTTGATTAGTGGCCCCATTATTATCCAAAAATTGAATAAAGTCAACAGCCCCACCCTAACCCTGGTTGGATTTTTTTATTTTTTTCCCTCAAGCAGCAGTTTGGACATAATTTGCCAACTATCATAACCATAATGTTATTTAAATTGAATTCCTTCTGAATGTAATTTACTGCCAAGGTTTATTGAGCTTACTTTAACACTCTATTGGGAGATAAAATATTAAACTATCATTTTAACTATTTTGTAAAGGTTACATTAGTACATTTTATTTCTTTATTACTTTACTGAATGTCAAGGTGCAGAGCACTTAGCACATCCTGACAGTGACTAGGAGATATAAAGGTCACGTCCCATACATGTGCTTCAAAGGTTCAACTTCTATTTTAACCAGAAAACTGCTCACTAATTAATGCCTACAACAAGTTAATAAAGTAGGGGTCATCTGCACCCAGAGCACCAGCAATGGTACAGTAAGTTTTGACACAGGGAATTCTGCCAGCCCTCAGGACTCTCCCATTTTGATGTTAGCCGAATTTGCCACCTGCACACAGAGCTCACCCCTGCCTACATGGAGCCAGGAACATTGTGGCTGCACTGGGTATGCGGGTGGCTCCCTCTGCTCTCCAGAGTCCCAGCACGCTTCTGGGGGCCAGAGCAACTATAAATATTGGAACAGGCTGTCCAGGGAGGTGGTGGAGTCACCATCCCTGGAAGTCTTCAAAAGACGTTTAGATGTGGAGCTTAGGGATATGGTTTAGTGGGGACTGTTAGTGTTAGGTTAGAGTTTGGACTCGATGATCTTGAGGTCTCTTCCAACCTAGAAATTCTGTGATTCTGTGAAATATTATTATGCAAAATAACTATTAACAATAATAAAATACATGACTGATGATTAACATAACAGGTGAAAATGGTAATAAATTTGTTTTGAAGAATGTGTCTGCGCTAGGCTTGCCCCGAGCACCCACACACGTCTTTTCTTTGTCATTACTGTATCTTAACATAATATTTTTAAAATGAAATTAAAATATACATCATCAGTTGAAAATATTTTTTGTCTGCTTCAAAAGACTGAATTTGTCATAGCAGGGTTTAAATTGAATTATGAAATGAAGTATTTGGTTAACAGGGCCCTTGGCTTTTATTACAGATGAGTCTATCACTGCTATTGTAGTTTTAATCTTCTCAGGTTTCTTTTAGAAGCAGACCTGAAGTTGTTAGTACTTGGGGGTGTTTAAAATTCAGGATGTGAGTAAAAGCAGGGCAGGGTGACGAAGTGTCATGGGGTGCCCTGCACCAGTGACCCCCTTGGGGCTGCTGTTTTTCACTAGCGAGGCACTAGCACACACTGTGAGTAACATTCCCTCTAAGCCACTCACCACCCCAGCAAGAGGCACCGCATGGTCTGACGTGAGGCTTCAGCTGAAGAAAGAACTCATCTGCGATAGCTGTAGAGCAAGTCTTCTGCTGGAAGGAAGACCACACATAGTCAATGTGGGCAGGAGAACCCCACCTGGCTCCTTTCCTTCGACCTTGCTGCCCTCCCTCCACACTGAGTCCCAAAACTAGAGGCTCCACACTTCCATGGGAGGCCGAGGCACCAACCTACACACAGATGGCCTCACACAGGCACCTGAGAGCAGAGGGACCATCACCACCAGCAGGTCACCGTTTGCTGCATGCAATACGGCACGCCTGCAGCACCTCAAGTAGCCGGAACAATGACCTGCCCACGGTGACCAGCCAAACCCCAACTATGTAGAGCTCCCCGAGCCCCGGTTTTAAAACAAACTAACAAAAAAAGACTTTCATGATAGAGATCATGAAGTGGGGCCCCAAGGAACTGCTCGGTAGGATGAGGTTTTTGGTCATTTCTCCCCTTGCACTGTCACCATGGGTACAATGGAGAGCAGAAATGAGAAACATAGGGAATTTTGCACAAAATTCTGCTGAGTAAAACTCAGTGAGATGTAAAAAACCCAAGACCACAGGGCCAGATGACATTTTGGCTATGTGCTGTGACCACCCGTGCACTCCTCTCAGTGCATGCCACCCACAGTAGCAGCTTGCACACCTTGCTCTTCTGTGGTGTGGTTTATATAGGTTTGCTTTTAATTCTGGTGCTATGAGGTTTGACACAAATGTGGAGATGTTCAACCGAAAAAACAGAGTTCTGCACGTCCACATGACAGCATGCAGAGCTTGGCCCCATGAAAACCAGGGTGTTGCAACCTTTTAGCACTTTGGGTGGAAGAGAACATGTGAACACCTCCAAACACACCCAGCATAAACCAACTACACCAGCTAAACCAATGCAGGGCTATTTTGGACGTATGCAGCATGGCTTTGCTGGAGCAGGGAGGGAGGATATGGTTCAATATTTCCTATGATGCTTTTTTCCTTCCATTTTCTTTCTATATCTGGCTTATCTTTCTACTTTTCCTTCCTAATCTTCCATGCAAGTTTTCTAGTCTCTGGACATTTGTGCTCCTTCCACAATACACTGGCCTGCCTCTCTTTAATGTGCTTAAACTTATGGTGCTTGTTCTCCATTTGAAATTTGGAATAACTCAAGATAAATTTCAGACAGAAGATTTTCTTGTTGAATTTCAAATATATAGAAGCCAGTCCAGTGTAATGCACAGGTCCCTAGAAATGCATGAGCCAAGAAGCTAAAATTCAGTTGGTGTTTTTTCTCCTGTACAATTTGTTTTTTTATTATGACAATGCAAAACACTGGAAGTAAAAACAAAGAAGAAAAATTAGAATCTAGTTAGCAAGGGGAATATAACCTAATACAAGCCACTTCTATACTTCCATATGCTTCTTAATGAATCAATTCTGGCAGGAAAAAAGATTGCTGGAGCCTCAGGCACTTAATAACAGTGTGTAGCATAACCCATATTTCCCTTTAGATGTCACTCTAAAAAGTTGTATGTACAAACGTACAATCTTTAGTGCTAATGTAATAAGAGCAGAGGGTGATGCTATCAAAATGAGGAATTGGAATTTTAGCAGGCTGTGCTGCTTGGCCAGGGGTGAGGCCAGCCTCCCATCACTGTGTTCAGGCTGAGGGCAGCACTGGACCCCACCATCGGCAGCTGTGTGAGGCAGGGTTAGGAAAGGGTGGGTTAGCTACTCATACAAGACAGAGGTGTGCAAACCGCAACTGCTGCCGACAGAGCTAGTGCAGTCTGGAGACAAAAGGAGAAGTAGCATTAATAAATTGCAGGTCATGGGGCTCCCTCCTGGTTAACAGAGATGCTGCAGGTGCCCCGTAGCACAAATAGCAGCTGTCTGAAAAAAAAATAAATATTGAGATTAGGCCCCATCTTCAAGCTGTATTACAGTGAACATACCCACCTGCCCCTTTTGACTTTTCTTTGGACCCCACCCACAGGAGACCAGGATCCTACAGGTTTTGTGATCCCCCCCCATAATGCTGCTGTCCCTCCCCACCTGCAGTTGCTTCCTGAGTGCCCTCCAGAGCAGCCTTATTGGTATGTATAGGTGATAATCAGCAGTGAAATACTTTAGGATTCATTTTAGTGAAGGATGTAAGGCTTGAATTGTATTATATTGTCTGGTAATTAATACTAAGAAGGGATCCAGCATAGTGTAACAATAGCTATAAAATTGCTTCATCTACATGGGATGTAGAGAGAATAAATGATACCATATGAGCATTATTATTATTATTATTTTTAACTTTTGCTCTGTTAAATCCTGTAACATCCTTCACAAACTTAATTCCTTTCAGAATGACTTAGCAGAAAATAGAACCAAACCTCAAAGCAGGACATCAGGTCCCATCAGCACGAGCCAGGGTCAGACAGTTCAGAGTTTTGTGTCCCAACCCCTCCTCTGCTACCTGCTTACCCAGGAGATGCTCCCCATGCTGAGCCTGCTGCTGGATACCTTCTCTGTGCAAAGGAGAACAGATCAAAGACCTACTGCACAGAAACATAACAACTTGACATGCTGGGGGGGGCAGGTTTAAAGACTAATTTCTTAACAGTTGAAGTGAGGGAATCTTAATAATGGCGGGGATGGCAAAGGAGCATGGCACAGCCACAAATCTCATGAGCTCTCATAAACACCCACCACAGCCGTTGCTTCGTGTCCTTTGATGTCGAGCCAGTTTATGCAATTAATAATGCATCCCGGCCCCATCAACAGAGCGGTCTGTCCTTGCCCCCAGGTACTAATCATGTGTCAAGGCAATTAATTGCAGCAATGTACTATATAAGGAAGGCTGTCCTTAATGCAAAACATGGTGATTTTCTGAAGAGCCCTGGGCAGTGATCATCCAAAGACCGTCTCTCACAGGAATGCTGCTCTTTCTTCATGAGGGGAACATGGCCAGCACTAGCCTTCACAAACCTTCACCCTGGACTGAGCACCCTCCACCTCCTGCTCCTCAGCAAAGGTTATGGTTTTCCACTTTGATTGGATCACAAGTCTCTGAATTTAAAAGATGATTACCACAAAGAACTTTTAAGAAGCTTTTTTTTTTTTTTTTCTTTTTTCTCCCACGCACTCTGCTAGTTCACAAGCAGCAGTTTCCTCATGAAAGCTTGGTCCTGCACCGGGGAGGGCTCGCCATTGATTTTCACAGAGCAGTGATCAGATCTTCCATTAGTCACTGTCTCACTCAGCACATAACTGAGGACAGTATGAGGAGAGAGAGCAAGGAGCCTGAGCACAGGGGCTTTGGGCATGAAAATGAGTCGATACATCACGATGCATCTTCTTTTACTTGGCTTCCTCTTCCTCTTCTTTCTCAAGACGAAGTCAGGCCGGGTGTGCCCTGAGAGGGCAGGCCCTGCAGCGAGTCCTAATCGCCCCGTGACAGGGCACGGCCTGCCCACCAGGCATCCCCAGCACCCACAGCCAAGATCCGTGCTCCTGGGAGGGGCAGCAAGGTTGGCGGTGGAGTCACAGCCTCGCCTCATGTTGTGATATTCCACTTTGAGTCATCAACCCCATTTGTCGTCATCGATAGCGAGTGGTGCTGGGGCCCACATTAGCACCGCGCTGCCCGTGAGTGGCCTGGCAGGCAGGAGGGGAGCCTGGCAGGCAGGAGGGCTGCTCTCCCTGCTGCACTGAGGCCTCGTGAGCCCTCACACACAGCCTGCAGGGAGAAAATCCCTGACAGCACTGCAGCGATGGATCTGGCCTCACACATGGCACTAGGACCTGGCAGGGAGGCACAACAACTCTTCTCTGTGCTTCCACACCACTCCTTGGCTCATCCCCACCTGTGAGGGAACGGCCACTTCCTCCAGGACATGTATTGTGCTGCTTTCCTCCCCGTCCCGCTGTGAGAACCACCATCCCCACATCACTGCTCTTCCACATGCAGATGATTCTCAGCATGGCAGAGCCCAGGCAGAATTCCCCTGAGAGGCTGAAATGTCATTTTTCAGGATCTGACAATAAAATTCCAGCTTCACCCTTTTAGTTAAGCTTTCACCCTGTGCATCAGAGAAATGAGTCATCTTCCCCATTTCCCTTCTTAGTACCCTGTCTTAATCTTCCATTTTTCACTATCACCTGAAATAAATGCTCCTAAATCTCTAATATTACTTTGGGGTTGGGGAATAAAAAATAAATCACAGTTTTAATGAGAAGCTTCCAAAGACTCTAACCCTGAAATACACTCCTATAGCAACATGTTGGGATCTCCACACTCAGTATTAAAATGATAATTTTTCAATGCACCCTCAGTTTAACAGATACACACAGCTCTTCATTTTCACCTGCAAATGACTCCAAATATTAACTGAGAGACAAATCTCAATCAAGCAAGTCTGTCATTGCTATTAAAACCTGGCTGTAAAGCAATTTCACAGAATGGGAGAGGACCATGATATCCCCATCACAGCTTAAAAGCCTTCCTGATTGCACCAGATTTACATAATTCTATCGAGAAGTTTGGATTAAAAATTTGAAAAAAATCATATTTGCCCACAGGGTCAGGAAATGAGCAAAGCATCACCCTTGGAGGAGGTTAATCATTTGAATTGGGTTTTGAACATGCAAAAGTGCCTTCCTCCCATGCAGTAATGTCTATGGGCATCCACAGACCCAGTGACTGTAGGGGACCATTTGTATATTTGTATCTTCTAACAAACAGAAGTTAAAAGCAAGTTGGGAAGGCTGAAATAGAGACGCTGGTATTTCCATCTGTGACCCGGGCTCTGAAACTCAGTGGGCCAAATGCAGCCCCTAGCTCTCCTGAGGAAATGCACCATGATCCAGGCACTTCTCCCTGCCTGGAAATCTCCCAGGGCACCTTTAGGCATTCAAACACACAATCTTGGTGGCAGTTTTAAATACACATCCATCAATCCAGGCTGCCATGTCCAACCATTTTCAAATTCGGACACACCTTCCAACCCTAATTACAATTTTGAAGTATTTTCTGAAAATTTAACTGAGAAATCTTGTCATTTTAAATAAAATCTGAAAATCTTATTCCTAAGAAAACAGTAAATGATGGAAGAATTGCCATCTCAGCAGTCCTGGCTCTGGCATGAGAGCTGATGCTTATTTTACCAGGGAACCAGTAGGTGTGCAAACATAAGCACCAAAGAGCCAACAGTGTCAGAAGCAAAACTCCCCTTTGTCTGCACAAACCTGCCCTGCTGTTGGCTGCAGACCTGGTCTGTTTTTTTGGGGCTATGGAGATTATAACCAGCACATCAGTGTGAGGTGTTAAAAGCAGTGAGGAAGCAGCCAAAATAAGCTGGGTGGAGAAGCCCTCTGTCCTTCCCCAGAGAAAAAGAAAACTGGGGCATGATTCACAATGAGAGTCTCTCCACACTGGCAAACTGAATATTTTACTTCAAAAATACCTTCCTAAACTCTATACTAAGCCTGTGCTTGCAGAATAGCCAGCCTTGATTTGGCTGAATCAATGCAACTGAAAGCAAGGCAGAGACTTTCTCACAGCTGTCCACATGTTGCAAGGGACAGCTCAATCATGCCATTTTCAGACAGAGACACAGTAATTTGTGTTGGTGTGCAGCATGTTCACAGAAAGCCAAGGCTGCATCCCCCTGCTCAGAGCTGCTGCTGGTTGCTCTTTGCTTGTGCATTCTTGAATCCCAGATGGAAAAGGGGTGCCGCTTCATTTCCTCTTTTTCCAGGATCCTGATTCTGCAAGGCTAAAGCCAAGCTCTCTTGGACTCTGATACTAAAAAAAGTATTAATTACTTTGCTGAATCAGGCCTTCTTAAAACAAGAGGAGGAAGACATTCAAGCTCCCTAATCCGGCAGCACAGCGGGGAACTGCTCATCTCTGCATGATTGTGTAATTGCTTTTTGAAGAGAAGCAAGTTTTTCTGTCCACATAGCGCTGATAAACCTCAGCAGTCACTCTGGTCTCCCAGCCCAGCTTTCAAGATTATTTGTTATGGATAAAAGGAAAGATGCTTCTATGTCCATAGCTGACAAGCTTTGCTGCAGGACATGCATTTATTTTCCATGCTGTTGGTCTGCTCATCCCTGTATCAGGCTAATTCATCAGATTAATAAAGGACGATTTAGCTTCCTGCAGGGCGTTATTGATCTCACAGGGAACATAGTGGCTGTTTGCGATGCCACCTTTTCCCCAAGGAAAGGGGATGGTTTTAAAATATTTCTGATGCTTGAAAGCTGCAGCAGGCTCTCACCGAGCAACCATAGAAGAGGAAAAGTCTGGGGCAGAGGGGCACAGCCCCTTAGTGTCTGTGATTTGCCCTGCTCCCAGCACTGCCTTCCCTGCAAGGCTGAAGCACATTCAGCAGTGGACATGTTCCAGGAATGTTCACATCACGTTTTCACTGTGTCTCTTTCCTAACGTGGCAATTACCCTCTTTATCCAGACAAAATTATTCCTATACCTTTAGGCTACAGCATTGGATGAAGAGTTTTAATTCTCCATAATCTCTCAGCTGTTCCCTTGATCCCTGCTTGTCTGGGCAGAAATCCCTGCCATGCAAACCAGCCTGCTGCTGCTTTCCAGGATGAGGGACTTGATGTTTGACCTTATTAAAAAACAAACCTTTTTTATTTGTGCCAAGATGCAACCCCTTGATGCTCAGCCTCGTTGACTTACTACCTCATTCTCCACCTTTCTTCTGGCTTAATGACATCTATGAACATTCCATTTTCTCCCCCAAACCACCAACAGACATGTTAAATCACGAAAGAGAAAGGCCTGAGCCCGCAGGACCAGGAGGAAACAAGCCCTCCTGCTCCCCTGTTTGCAGCTGTGTTGTGAGGATTGTAAGCCAGCCACCTTGAAATCTGGTCAGCCCATACTGTATTAATTTCATATAATTCTAAATCCTTAATCAATAACTTTGAAGAACCAAACATCTCTGTAAATTATGACAACATTATTACCTTTAGCAGTCTAATTTGCAATCTCATTAAAAAGATATAAAGATATTTTCTGTAACCCTACAGTGATGGAATAACTCTCCATCCTTCATTAGCCATACCCTGGCACATGCTGCCGCACATTTGTCTAGCAGTGGTGTCAAGCTGGGCTGTCCCCAGCAGATTTCCAGATCCCAGCACAGCAGCAGTGTGCTTTCCTCACCGTCCAGCCATGACCCGAGCACCGCTGACAATCAGCAGGAATGGTTTGGGGAGCAGCTGCACCAGTCCTGGTGCTGGTGCCCCATACAGGGGGCAGTGGTGGCCACACTGTGCCATGCCATATGCCTGAAGTCACTGTGGGAATCTCCATCCCATGGTATGACTACAGCCAAAACACATTTCCCCAAACATGACACATCTATGGCGTATTTCTGCATTAACAATGGCTTTTCTGCAGTGCTTAGCTGGTAATTGCCAAAAATGCCTTTTCTGTCCTATACATTCTGAAAAGCACTGAGCTCTGCTTGCATCCTTTTCCTCTCTATAAGAAACAGAAACTTGGTTTCTCAAATATGGGAGAGTTTGGGATATGGAGATGTTCAAGAGGAGGGCTAGGTGGATTTCTGCCAGCAGCAGTCTCTGCAGGCTGGCAAGCTGGATCCAGCCCACACCTGATGGCTGTCTCCATCCCCATTCAGACTCATTTCTCATCAGCAGCCTGTTACTCCAGAGTTTCCAGTCCTACCTCATAAGGCTGTATTTATTTATCCATCTTTTAGTAGAACAGACGAAACAGAGCTATGCCAAATTCTAGTTCATAAAGCCTAGGAAGGAGATTGGATGTGCCTAGATTACAAAGGAAAATAACTGTGGAGAACTTATTTTGGAAAGGAGAGAAGTGTTTTAAAAGTGCTGTGCTGACAAGGCAGATCTTGTATGTCATCTTCCTGTAAGTGGTTTATGATTGCTCTCACAAATGCTAAATGATATGCAAATTATCTGCCACGTCCTCCTGTTTCGAGCTCCATCCATCTTCTTCCTCATCTTCTTTTCCCCTTCCTCAGGAGTCTATCAGAAGCTGATGAGAAGTGTTTGTCCACCCCTGATACCAGGGATGGAGAGAGTGGAAAAGGAAAATACTCAGGCTTCCCCCCGGCACTGCACGAGTGGCTCTGTGGGGAGTGGCTGCTGCTCCTAATTAAACAGCGCGGATCCATCCTGCTCGTCAGCCTGGTGGCAGTAAGCCCTTCTCCCGCCTCGGGTGCTGGAATTAATGCTGCTGAGAGACAACATAAATTGCAGCTTGAAAACAGCAGATGCGGTGCATGCTTGCTGCCATTAAAAGGCTGTAAAATTGGTTAAGGATGGAAAAAGAAAAAAACACCATAAAAGATCTGTATATGGCTGTAAAAGGCTGAATGCCAATGGCAGAGACAGTCTAAATTTGGTTAATTATTATTATTACACAAATAGCCTGTTACATGACAGCAGAGTGAATGCATATACATGTATATATTTATATGCATGTATCTATATTTTTAGGTCTGAGAGCTACAATAACATTAAATAACAGCAATTTTTCTGAAATTCTTCAAGTTCAGGCTGCACAGAAACAGTGAATAGCCACTGGAAGAAAATGAGTGAGGAACTCTGACACAGAGGCTGGGGCCCAGCCTGCCTTTCCTCCAGGCCAGCCTGAGCCCCCCAGCTGTGGCCATTCCCTCCTGACCTCGTGAGCCTTCCTTCCCACCTCACCAGCCCTCCTACTCCTCGGGCAGGATGGAGGCACTGTGTACAGGTGTCTCCCAGCTGGGGCAGACAAAAGCATGTTGTGGTGGGCCAGCCTCCTCCATCTTTCCAGCACAAGCTGTATCCTTCACTTTATTTTACTGATTTGTCTGGGAGATGAATGATTTTTGACTTTTTATCCCCGCCTTTTTTCCTCTCCAAACTAAAGAGCAGCCCTGCATGCAGGAAATGCAGCCCAAAGGAGCGCAGGCTGTTTTTTCTGCTCACCTGTTGTGGGAGGGAGCGAGCAGTACAGGACCGTGCAGAGGGAGGATGCAGGTCTGGAGCAAGGCACTGAAGCTGCCAGCTCCTCCTGCTGTTACAGAGGAGCAGAAGAAGGATCCTGACCCCTTGTCTCAGTGTCAGGGACCCACTCGCACAGTGACCGTACCACTAGCTTCTCCCCTGGGGCAGCCTGTTCTAAGATGCCCTCCGGACACAAAATGAATGGCACCAGTGGCATGTGCTGGAAAGCTGACAGCAAGGAGGAAGGCTTGGAGAAACACTGCAGGAAAAAAAAAAAAAAAAAAAAACAAAAAAAACAAAAAAAAAAAACAACAGGGAAAGCACAGGGGAAAGACCAAGAAAACCAGGCTTTGAGGGAGAGAAACCAGCCCAAGCAGTCCCAGGACAGCACCCAACCACTGTGCACCACTGTAGCATGGAGTAAGTGATCCTCACGGGGAGCTTTGTTCAAAAACATTAGCCTCACATGAAGATATTTCTCTGTGTGAATTATGAAGTGTTATTTCATGTTTAATTGCACTGATTTGCACTGAAAGTTTTTAACATCTGCCTAATAATTATCTTAAACTAATTTGTCATCCAGAACACAATAAACCATTATTTGTCAGCTCACGAGGAGCTAACTCTCCCATGTCGGAGGAACTGGAAGAAAACAAAACAGAAACACCTGAAATGCTGGAGTGCGCATCTAGGTTGTTGCATTTGGACAGGGGAAAAACAACCAGCACAGGTAGCCATAGCACTGAGACCTGAGTGAGTGATGGTGCTCAGTTACCCAGCACCACCAGCAGGGCTCCAGCCCGGCCCAGCACGACAGCTCCAGCCCCCAGCCCCTGCCACAGCAGCAGGGAGGAAGCCACGCAGAGGTACAGCACAATGCATGCATTTGAAATTCCTTTGACAGCAGCGCAACATAGTGCATTTTATCTTTGTGAGATCTTGCAGCAATCAAGAGCTCTACAGCTCCATCCCAGGGAGCAGATATTATGCAGTTCTCAGTTTGCAGCATCGCGCCAAATTTTACTGCCACTGCAAAGCCTCCCTCTGGCCCTGGCCCTGTAGCTAGTTCCAGCTTAATGGTCTCTATTTTGCAGAAAGTGATTGTGAAATGCAGACAGCATTTTTTAGGGGCAGGACAAAAGGGTGCTGTGCCTCAGAGTGCTGCTGGTGGGGTGTCCCTGGGGTATCCTCACCAGGACATGTTGTCACTGGGGCTGCCCCAGGAAAGCCCCGCTGCCCTGCACTCCAGCAGCCCCTTCTTGGCCAGGAACAGGGCACACACTGAGGTGACTTCCCTGCGGTGGCATTTCCCTCCCTGCCTGGAGGCTCTTTGCTCTAAACCCCTCAGTGCTGCTGGGTTTGGACTTCACAGAGCCCTCGCACTGCCCAGCAGGATGCAGGGCTGGCCTGCTGCAAGCAACTGCTGTGCAATGTGCAATGGGTTGGGAAAGCCATGCAGAAGAAATGTCCTCCATGAGGCTTGGGTCTCCCATCCTCCTCACTGCACCTGCCTCAGCCTACAGGCCTCCTTAGGCACTATCACGTAACTTACAGGAGGTGTCAGCTGCAAGCCACAGCCAAAGAGAAGGTTTATTTAAGATACCATGTGGATTTTTGTACGCGATCCTGATGGATTAGCCCTATCTGTGAATTTACAGATACAGCAGGAGCGCAGCCAACAATTTGGATTAGTTTAGATTAAACCCAGGCTGGGTTGTTTTTTCTCCCTAAGGAAATCTCAGCCTTAGGTCTACAGTTTTTTTTTCTAAAGGAAAGATGTCGACAAAAACAACTTTCATGCTTTCCAGCAGGCACCTAAAGTGCTTTTTCCATCAATCACCTTTGATATATGGAAGCAGAAGTGTGAGTTACTTCATTAAGAGCACTCACACATAGCTGGGTACGTTTACATATTAATCAGACAGCTGAGCTGCTGATCTTCCCCTCTCACGCGCATCTGCAGCCATCAGTCAGAGCACGAGTGCTGTGAAACACCCTGTGTCCTGCTACATGCTCCAGCCCCACAATGGGTGTTGTCGGCAGGGAGCGGCTCGTGCTCAGCACTCCTGTGGAGCCCAGCACTGCTTGCTCCATGACTGTTGCATCACAACAGCACCAAAAACAGGGGTGGTAACCCCCAGAGCATCGGTCAGGGTGAAAGGGGCTGAAGCAGTAGTCCCCACATTTGGGTTCTCATCTGTTGCTACCTGTGGAGTAAAGGGGCAGAGAGGTTAGCTTCCAGAGGCCTGGCTTGGACTGAGGGATGTGCCCAGGGTGACACTGTGCAGCACTCTTTTGGTTCAGGACCATCTATTCTTCACTTCATTTTCAAAGATTAGCTTTAAGGTTGGTTTCCTACTTTTAGCTCTCCCAAGAGCATGGAAAGAGAAACACCACCACAAGTGCAGTGGGGCAAAACCCCTTTGACACCAGACCTTGGAGTGATGGTCACACTCATCAAGGTCAGTGCAGGGTAAGGACACCTCTTCTCCTTCCAGAATAGCAGTGTGGGGCATTACTGCAAGGAGGAACTGGTTAAACCAGAGAAAGGTCCCCATGCATGTGGTCTTACTGTGGCCTGCTTGGGAGGCAGAAATTCAGACCCACTAGGAAGAGCCTTGAGTGTAGGGACAGGTTCACATACCCCAAACCCTTACTCACACCACAATTTAGCCTCTCCATGCGCACAGACACAAGTCACATTTCTTTCCCAATATGTTCCCATGAGCAGTGCTGTGCGTGTTTTCTCCCCCAGCATTTAAAGGCATGAAATAATTATTAAAATATTCATCTAGATACTAAAATAATTAAAAATTTAAAAAATCAGCAACTACCAGCTTTGACTGAAGATAAACAGGTGTTTGGGCTTTCAAAGAGATGCTTCTTTGGCGTAAGGACATGATTGAACTGATAATCTTTTTAAGACTGCTCCTCTGCTTTTTACTTGAATTAGAGGATACACTTCTATAACCCCATCCTTGGGTGGGTTCTGGGCCCTTTTGAAAACCTGGTATAAAAGCACAAGACAGCTCTGAGTGACGAAACACAGTAATTGCTCACAAATTACCATCACTATAGCCAGCTGCTTTGAACATAGTTTGAAACAGAAGTGCAAACGTATATACACATACATATATATATATACACACACATATATATTTTAAATGAGTGAACCAGCTCAGACCTCTTCGGTTTGATCTCAGAGATACAGCAGGTTTATTGCAACAGAAAAGCATCATTTATGCAAGCAGCTGAGAAGGATGGAGTACTCCGTACTGAGCAGGAAATAAGAAGGAAATGCTTTTCCCCCAAAAGGATGATGAGGCCCTGCCAGTCCCACAACAACATGGCCTCCTCAGCTGTCCATGGCCCTAGCCCACCTGCCCACATTTGCCTGCTGCTGGCAGGATCAGGGCCTTCAGCCACCACCATGCCGACACCGAGGCCTCTGCAGAGCCAGCATTTTGTGGTGGGACAGCTTCCAAAAGCTGCATTTGATCAGCCGTGACGAGGGCAGACCCTCACAGGTCCCACCTGCAGCTCCCACTGCCTCACAGCGCAGGTGTCCATGGAGCTCTGCCACTTCCTCCTCCTCGCCACATCAGGTTCTCCACCCGGCACTGCAGCTTCCTCCAAAGCCCAGAACATAAGCGGCATCAGCAGCTTCCGCCTCCGTTGTTTCTCTCTGCTTGCTGGTGGGTTCATTTTTCTTACAGCTTCTTGTTCCGGGACCTGTGCAGCTCCACCCCATGGCCAGACAAACACCTTGACTGTCACTGACACATCCCCCTTGTCTCCCTCTGCTTCATGGTGTTATTTTCTAACCCGTACCTTACTGTCTCCCCCTGCTTGGCTCCCAACTCTCCTTTTCTCCACTTCCAGCTCCCCCCAGAGACCCTGCAGAAGACCCCAGCCCACACCAGAACTTCATACACACAGCCAAGGCCATAGCTCACCCTGCAGTCCCGCACTTCACACCACATCCTCTACAGGTGTACAACCTGTTGGTTGTACAGGTCTACAACGTACGAGGCTCCCCCCTTCTTTTATTTATGGAGGCCATTCACAGAGCCCCACTAGAAAACAGCAGTGTGGATTCCAAATGAAGCCTGCCATGTGAATTTGCTGCTTTCCCTCTGCCCTCAGCCCTCAAGTCATGTCCATCTGACCTCAGGTTGTACATCTCCAGCCAGGGGGGCTGCCAGAGGATGGGGCATTGCCAGCATGGGCTGGGGGACCACAGGCACCACAGCATCACAGAATGGTTTCGGTGGGAACCTCTAAAAACACCTACTCCAAGCCCCCCACCCCCCACCCACATTTATAAGCACGTGCCCGTATGTTGGGAAGCAAAACCCAGATTTAGAGCTTGGCTGTGAGACATGGTGTTGTTACTTAGATGCACACGTGTGGCACTTGTTAAAGATGAAGTCTGATTTTAATTTACACATAAACTTCTAAAAGCTGTAGAAAGTGGTCTTTTGTGATACACTGAAAGAGGTGATTAGGAAACCACATTTAGGTGAGATGCTTCATGTGGTTTCCATCAGCCTTACTGAGAATCACAGACTTGACTAACACTGCAACACACTGTAACAATTCAGGCAAATCTGTCAAACTGCTCAGACACCATCCTGTCAACAGAGATGCCTGGAAGTCAAACATCTGCCCTGCACTTCTCACAGCTCAGCCTTCTGTTAAGCAACTTCACTGCAGAGGAGCCCATTTTTGATAAAATTCACCTTTGTAGTGGGGTGGTGGAAAGCACACCCTTAGGGAACTATTAGTAGGAGCCTTTCCTAGCACACTCCCTACCGTTTCACACAGGGTGGACACCAAGAGGAGCTCTTTGAACACACCCCAACGGTGACAACCTCCACCACAGATGTCCTCCCAGAGCTCTCCTGGGCCTCAGGCTCCCTGCTGCCCCTGAGGATGCCCACTGCTGCACCAACACAGCTCATCAGCTGCTCCTGGTCCACCTGTAGCACAGTGATCTCTGTGTCTCCTCAGCACTTCCCCATGTACACAGGGATGCTGCCAGCCCAGAAAGAGAGGGTTTTGCTCTGGCTTCCCCTAACATTTCTTTTCACTGCTGCAACGACTCCTCACTGAGAGGAAGAGCGGCCTAGTTTTTTTCTGGCTTAGAACAAATCCACCTATAACACCAAATAGATTTTAACTACAGTTGAGAGGGGATGGAGACAGAAACATTTATATAGTGCAAAACATGCCAAATTTGATAGAAGCCAACTGCTTCTTTTATATGCTACTGATCAATTGCGACTAGTTGGGAGTTGGGGCAGGAGGTGGCATCAGGTAGATCCTGACAGCAGTTCAGAAGCTGAATGTGAAGTCAAATTCCAGCTTAAAAGAATTCAAATTATGAATACAAGAACATTTTTGACAACATGCCAATGAATTAAGAAATTATAACAGTTTTAAGGAAAGAAATGTCCAAGTAAGGCAGTAAAAGTGGAGAATACTTCTTTGGATAGGCTGCTAATTTCATCCACATGCTGAAAAGAACTGAGTGACTGTTATTAATGAAACAATACATCTGTATATCTTATTTCATCATCTAATATATAGCATTAGCCACCTGGCTTGTCATGTTACTGCTTTTATGGTTCGCAGTTTCTTTCTTACCAAGATGTTCCCCACCTCGCAGCGCCTGCTGCCCAGAGACGTCCCAGCCAGTGACACAGGAGAAAAAAAAATAATAATAATAAAAAAATCAGTATCCTCCAGGCTGAAAAATTTCATAGCCATGATGAGACACCTCAGAAAAGAAGGAAATTTGAGTTAAGACATTAGAAGTTGGATTTGGCTGGCTTCTGGAGAACTGTTGTCCTAAGTTCCTGCTGAACATGTAGAAGAAACAGTGAGAGTCCTCTCTATAATGGAAGTGGAAGCTTAGCAAGCATTCAAAACCCACTGATCCATAATAATGTGTGTTCATAAGGAACTGAAATGAGCCCAAATACTTCCCCAGAAGGCATTACAGTAAGAGCATGGAATTAATAGTTTGGTTCAGGTCTCTTAAAGGAATCATTCTGGTGCCCATGGGTCTCTTGAAAGCCAGCAAGATGACCACAATACTGCAGTAGATCATTTTATGCTGCAGGAGCACAGGCGTCTATCAGGCAATTGGAGGATCTACAAGGGGAAATAAAGAATATCTGCACAGTGTAATGCATCACCACTCACACTTCTGCGCTATTGTGGGCCCTAGAATAAATTAAGCTGCACTTATGTTGCACTTAAGCCTGAACAAAAACTTCTCTCTTCCCCACATTTCTGGCTAAATGTGAGAACTTTGAAGTCCTCTCTTCCCAGAAACCAAACATCACTTACCTGGCTTTATCTCCAGCTGTAAGGAAGTCTTCACCTCAGTGACAGTCCAGCACTTAAAACATTTTCCATTACACATCTAAACCAGAACATCTGTAAATCACATCCTGACAGTATTGAAAAGTACAAACTGTTCTGATATTTCGTAGCCACTAGAATCATGTAAACATTTATCTTTATACTCTGCTCGCTCTTTATTTCCATTAGAGGCTCTATATTTTAATATTTTCTTGAGACACAGAATTTGGCCCACTTTAATTGACCGATTAATTCCTTTTGGCTCTGCAAGCACTTGCCATTTTGTTCACTAACACAGAGGTAATCCTCCACCAGCTGAAGGGCAACAGTCTCTGGCAGAGGTTCAGGCTACTGCAGTGCACCACAGCTCTGTTCTGGGAGAAGGGCATCAAGCACTTTGTGTTGAAACCAGCCCTTCCAGAACTGGGCAGAAACCTTCACACACCTCCTCCTGTTGTCCTCTGGCCAGAAGGACAATTCCCTGGGCTGAAAGTCTATGCACACAGTCTGCAAAACAGATGAAAAGCCTCAGCTCTGCTCTCGCTGTGCAGACCCTGACGTATACCTTGAGAAGGGTATGTTCTTCACCTCTATTACTCTTCTATATAAACAGCTACGTTAATCAATTTTACCTTCACCCTGAAGTAGCTTATCATGACCTTTCTTCAAAATAATTATTATTTTATATATATATATATATATATATATATATTTTTTTTTTTTTTTTTTTTACCAGAAGGCAACATACATGTAAACAGCTCTGCTTATTTGTATGTTCTTGTGGAGATTTGTGGAGACTTGCAGGCACAACATAACAGGGAAGGAGAGCTTGTCCAAGGCTATGATAGCTATGAACCATGTGCAGCAGCAATAGTTGCTCCAGGAGGACTGGAACAATTCCTGCCCAGAGACCCGAACCACCTGCATGGAGGTGTAGGGACTCTGCACAAGCTGCCTGGGTTTACCAGCCCGCAACAACTGCATGGGATTGATCACCAGGTGTAGCTTGAGGGAAGCAGCACATTAAGAAAAGGCTGAGAAGGACATGAAGTGAGGAACAGCAACAGTGAGAACCCCACAAAAGAGACAGGAGAAACACATTCTGCATCTTGACTCCATACCCAGTCTCAGATATACCTTTACCATGAGTACATTCTTCCCACATGAAACCAAAAGTTAAAACCACCACTACCACTGAAAAAACACTTGCCCCACCATGATAAGGTTGCAACAGGATTACATCTATACTTTAGTTTACTTATTAGGGAATTTCCAGTGAAGTTCCTGTGCCGTGTGCCACTTTTGTGCTGGAAAATCTCCTGATTTCAGTTTTCCTTTTCCAACTATCAGCTTGTTTTAAGGGAATACACCGCAACTTTTACACTCTGCTATCTTAAGGTGCTGTACTTGGAGTTTATGCATAAGTACCAGAATTAACAGGAAATATTTGGAAGGCAATTTGGGTATATAAGCCTCCACACACTTGTCAGCATGACAGAAGCTCCCTCTGAGGGCTGGCAGGCTGGCGTAGCAGCACGCCTTTCTGCTCTAGCTCCTGGGGAGAGCCTCTCATCCCACCACAGTAACCCTCTAAGTGACTATAAGTGACTAAACAAACACAGACAGCATATTAAGTACTCCCTAAAGCGGTCATGTATTAACAGGACGTACAATAAGACATATTTGCCTCATAATTCTGGAAGTGCCTGCTGAGAGTCAGCTGGATATAAAAATTGCTTGATCCTGGTTTGAGTAGATTAAATATGATCCTCCATTTCTTTGCAGTGGCCTGCCTGCTCTGGTGAGGTCTCATGGGCCTAGAAGGGAGTGTCAGATTCTGGGCTCTCCAACAGAGCAGGCCAAGGGTACGAGCGGGGCATAAGGCAGTGCCACGGGGGGAAGGGCAAAGGTAACCAGGCCTGGCACACTGGTCAAGCAGACAGCAGCTCAGCTAGCCAAACACAATGGGGTCAAGTTCCTCACAGCTGTGGCAAGCAACATGAACAGGGCTAGAGAGACAAGCTGAGGCTGAGGAGGCTCAGCAAGGATATTAGAAGATAACCAGGAGAACAGCATAGCCCTGCGCTTGGAGAGCAGGTGCAGCTGCCAACCCTGGCAGGTTTTAAAGCTCAGCTATGAAAAAGTCACTACCTGTAGGCTGGCTTAAACTGGTGCACGTGGCAGCCCAACTTTCAGAGGGGTGCTGGACAAGATGACTTCTAGAGATCCTTTCAAACCAATGTTTCTATGATCTTTATTAAAAATTATAAGCAGGCTGTATGTTATAGCAAAAAATATTGTTATTGTATAACATTTTGCTGTTATAAGAACACTGTGGATGTTGTAAACAAATATTTGCAGCTTTACTGAGTCTAATACGAAGGTTACCTTCACTCTTGTTACTTCTTGTGAAGGTAACCTTGTGAAGGTTACCTTCACAGCTTGTAATACCTGTGTTAGGTATTACAAGCTATACCAAAACATCATTAGAAAGCCTTGACTCTCCAAACAGGATATATATGTAAAAACACTACCATCCTCACTGGGGACCAAAGATAACTAGAAAAACTCCCTGAATTTCAGAAGAGTAGCAGAAAGAAAAACTCTTTAAATTCAGCGAGACGGATGCACTGGAAACAAAACAATTGGAAAAAGACCCAATGTTTGAATAAGTTTAAGAGGCCAAGTTCAATGAATAAGTTATCACAAATTATTGACCCATATCCGATGCTCAGAGCCACCTGAATCTCACCCTTAAACGGTATGAGAATGGAAACAGAATTATGACTTCCATTTGACTTCATCAAAAGCTGCAAGCCATCACTTTGAAAATATCTTTGCACTGATTTGATCTGCATGGTATTTCTAACTTGAGCTTTACTCTGCATAATTGCTAGCATCATCTCTTGAAAGCAGATTTCTTCGTAATCAGCTGTACTATGAATATCAGTTTACTTAATAACATGCATCTGCCTTGAAAGACTGAGTTCTCCAAACTATTCTGTCCAAATCCCAAATCATTCAGTCCACATTCCTGGTGCACTTTCCTTTATACCTTAAAATTGTAAGGAAAAAGCCTATCATTAAAAGCATCACTGTTCTTGAATTCAGAAAATAATCATTTTGCGGAATGTATGCAGGTTAAAGAGGGTGACTTGATAAAGCAGATTCCCCTGAATGCCTCTCTCTTGAATATCCCAGGACAAACACTTTTGTGCACTTTCCATTACCTACAGCACCGCCTTATGAGTGGAGTGAGAGGGCCCTTCTAAATTCATGCTGGGAGGGTAGAATGAAAGCAGTGACACTTAAAGCTGGAGGACCTCTTTGAAAATTAAATTGGAATGAGCTACGGCACCTTTACTCTTATGAGCTTTTTGAAAAACATACCTCAAGTAAAATGTTGCTACTGGAAGTGTCCTCACTCCTCTCCCTCTGCATGGGTAAGAGGTGGATCTTGTGCTGATGCTGCAAACTTTGTCTTTTTATTCCTCAAATATAATACTCTGGAAGTCTTGGCCCAGAACCAGTTTTATTTCTCCATAATACACTTTTATGATGAAAAATGAATTATCTCACTGTGCAGGCATGTAAGACCTGCCTGCATTTGCCCACCTAAGCTGACCACCTGTATCAATTCAGAATGAGCTGGACAGCAGACACAACTTTATCGGTAATCATTTTACTGGGAGTCAGAAGGTGGCTGACCCAGGGTTACATGATTGGCAAGGCCACTGGCAGTTGGTGCCAAACTAATGTAGGAATAATAAATAATTTGCCCCTTCAGAGAGGGGTCGGCACCACACACACATCAGATACCATGTACAAGGCAGAGCTTGAGGAGAAATCACCACGCTGTCAGCCAGGCCGCAGCATGGTGCCTGCTCAGAGTATTTTGTTCTCCGGATCCACATAGCGCTGGTTAAGCTAGATGTGATGCTGGGATTTGTGCATACATACGTTTGTGTTTTGTAGAACAGGAATCATTAACCACCTGCAAGATTCATCCTGCCAAAACATTTTTGATTATACACCATTGAGTGGTGCGGTTTCGTTATATCGATCACTCCACACACCATCCCTTTGTTAATGAATAAGAGATGAACACCAATCTAATTAATTTTAAAAAATAATAAAAAATCTAGCTTTCCCTGTGGGCAGGGATTTAAAAAATGTCTAAATGATGTCTTTTGAACTTTAATAGTAGATTTTAACCTAAAAATCTAATACTGCAGACAAAAAGAACAGCATATGAAGAAATGATGCTTCTGAGCTGTAAATCCACAGTACCTGTGGATCTGTCACAATCTGTGACAAAAAGAGTATTGCACCACCGCAAACATAAACAAGATGTTCTCTTTGGCAAACACAGCACAAAACCCAGAAAAAGAAAGGCAATGCAAACAGCTGAAATTCTCTCCTCAGGAGTCTCACTGTTATACAGTGCCACTGCTAGTCAGATCTACAAATCCAGCCCAGGTGAGCTAGGGAGTTATGCAAGTTAAAAGTCATTCTGAAGTGGGAGATTAAGTGTTGCAAGGCAAGAAGGAGGGAAAAAAAATAAAAAATTGTCATGAAAGCAACTTTAAATAGAACATCTGTTCCTTTTAGCTTCGTGACACTTCAAGCAAGCTGCTTGAAGTGAAAAAATTTTCAAGAAAAAGCTGCTTGAAAAAAAAATCCTAAACAAGGAAAACTACTGATAATCCAAACATGTAGGCTTCTCCTGCTATGAATATTTACATAGTATGCCCTCCAACTATAACCCCATCAGTACCTCCAACAGGATGAAAATGACAGTGTTTCACCAACAAAGCCACTGCCCTAGTCCATACTGGGCTTCATAAAGTACTGCAATTCCTGGCTGTAATGGAATAGATCAGGGAGGAAAAAAACAAAAACAAACAAACACACAAAAAAACAAAAAAAAAAAAAACAAAAAAAAAAAAAACAGAAAAAGAAAGACAGAATAAGAGAATCTGCTAATCTGCTCTTCAAGATGCAGAAGACTTTAAGCCAGCAACAGAAATAATGAATAGACAGACTTCATCAATTGGTATGTAAAAAGTTGTGTAAAAGCTCAGTATTTTAAGATGAAAAATACAAAGAGCAGACTAAATAAGATGTGCCACATCTTTCAGTGCTTTTGTTCGTGATATGAAAAACAAGTGGATGTGGTTTTTTTTTTTTTCCTTTTGGTGGAGCTCAGCAGTCTAAGACGAAAACTGAATATAAACCTGTGAAGAGCGTGTTAAAATAATAAGAGATCTGTAAGTCACTCAAGAACTGTGGTTTAACTGCTGCTGCTTTTTAAATAGCAAATTGCATGCCTTCCTGGAATGGCCATATGGTGTGGTAAAATAGCAAGAGCTTTCACATGGAGTTGCTGACATCGTCCTCGAACTCTTAAGGCACTCTATCAAATGCTCAGGCTGAGCAGCAAGATCAGAAAGCTGAAATGGAGCCCCAGCACCTGTACCACAGCCCTGAGCAAACCGACCCAGCCAGGAACTGCAGTAATGATGGTACAGAGTCCACACCGCTGGCAGCTGTTGCAGGCAACACAGAGAAAGGCACAAGGAAAGGTGCTGATGTTGAGGTCAAAGGGATTGAATGAGCACTCTAGAGAAGGGTTATGGACAAGCACATCATCCAAGTTAGAATTCTGACAAAGGCGTTGTAATGCTATCAGCATCCAGCACAAAGCTTTCTCAGAGATGCTCTTACAGAATGGAAGTGGGACATTCACTGCTTCTTCAAGAACGCTCCAGGTGTGTCTATCAAACTTGAAACAAGCAGCTGCTGTCAGCAAGGCCCTGTCAGCACCCACCTGTGTGTTGACACAAGAAACAATTTCATCTGGCTAAGTAAGCATTTTCTCCAAACTGTTCTGTTTTGTAACTTGAATGCTTTAATGAAACTACTACTGACATCACATCCCCTTCTGTATTTGAGGGTACCCTCAGAGGATTTATTATTTTACTCTTAAAAGTTCAAATGTTTTTTGTTTTTGTTTTTGTTTTTTTTTTTTAAAAAAAGACAGAAATAATTAATATTACCAAAATATCATGGGCTTTCCTCTTCTTTTCCAAATAAAATACACTCTGAAATTCTTTAGCAGGAACTACACACTTTTGGGAAGCATGATTACATTACAAAGAAGTGTACATATTCTCTAAAATAATAAAAAAGCTTTAATGTGGGGTTCTGTCAGACAACTACCAAAACTCTCACAAGCTTTGGATCATTTTGGGTGTGCAGTTTATAACTTATCACTGTATTGCTACTTTGATATCCATCTATAAAATCGGGCAGTAGCAACAAAAAACAGAACAATAAAGCAGTTGAATCTCTAACTGGAAGGCACGCATCTACCATTTTGGTATGGCAAACAGAAGTTTATCCATTAAAAAAATAAAAACAAATTTTATTTATTTTTATTTATTGATTTACTCTACGAAATTCAGGAAAGCCAAGCAGTACAAAAGACAGGCAAGGAAAATGACAGACACTATTGACTTGTATTGTTGTGTGTGTGCGTGTGTTTTAATATAAACTTTTTTTTTTATTGATGTCCTATATTACCTTGTTTTTCAAGAATATCATCTTTCTCCTCTAAAGGCAGGACCCCTTTCAAATGCCAGTAAATACCAGAAATTAAACAATCTCAGTACTACAGACCACTTACAGTAATGTACAATGAGGGAATAGTGTATTTCAGTATCGTAAGTTGTATTTCAGTATCATAAATTGATTAAAGAAAGTTAAGCTAAAGCAGTCAAAACATTTAAACAGGAATTAGTATATTTTTTAAGGAACCAACCAATTTGTATTTTAGTGAAGAATTCTGAAAAAATAACAGGCTTGACAAAAGCTTCAAAGGAACTAGCCCATGACATTATGCAGGCCAAAAAAAAAATAAAAAAATCAAGTAGCTATAGGTTGAAAAGCAGCAAAAACACTATCATCAATTGAATCATCTCAAGTAAATATTTTATGAGTGGGAAGTTAACAGAACTGACACCCTGAAGTTTTGTGCTAAGATGAATATACACGTAAGCAATCTGGAAAACAGAGAAGATAATATATTTAAATTGGCTATTATCTAGTTAAACAGAACTTTGAGAAGAAAGGGATTTACCGGCCCTAACAAGCTATATGAATTGACAACACATCATCCAAAGGGAGAAAAAATAAAACCCAGCAGCAATCATTAGCCTCTTACATATTTTCTTTGGTTATTTAATATCAGGAAATATATATATATTTTTTTTAAACAGAACATCTAAGGACTATTCCTTTGAATTTCATTGTGTCAAAACCTTCTCTGTGGCCTCTTTGGTAAACTAGAGGACAGCCTTTAATTCTGTTTAAGTGTTGTTGTTGTTTTTCTTTTTTTTTTTTCCCCTCACATATCCTTTCAAAAATTGCATTTCTTTCATTTAAGGGCAATCTGCACCAAAGGAGTCTAACTAGAACAAATTTTACATTGAATTGTGAAGATACTTTTCTTGTGATAAAAACTAGACATACTAAAACCATTTTCCACAAGATATTATTGATCAACAAAATTCAGAGACAGGAATGAACATTTGTAGTAAGGAAATGGAAAAACCCATCCAGAGTTACACTAGCAAGAATTAGAAAAACTACCTGTAAGATTTTTACGACTCCTTTAAAGGCTTGTAACAGAAAGGAGTTTTCAACATATAGCCAGAGCTGCACAGCAGCTATGGGGATGTGAGATGGGAAGCAAAGAAACTTGCCAAGATTTCCCCCCCCCCCATTACCTTGTTGCTTTGCCCATTAAGCTTAGTATGCTTATCAGGTGTATGATAAAGGAATGGAAAGTAGTGTACACATTCAATGATTGCAACTGATGTTACCAAACAGCCTGATTTGACTACATACAATACCTCCAATATCAGGATCAAAAGCAGTCTGCATAATTTCTGATAAAAGTTAAGTTATTGATACACCTTTAAAAAAGGTAACACAGAAATAATTAACCATTGATTTCTTGGCATGTAAAAGTTCTATACAAATTTTAAAAATTTTATTTGTAGGTAACTAACCTCTTGAAAAGCTCACTCTGTATTTACACTAATTCTTTTAACAGGTTTAACTCAAATTAAAGCATATTTAAAACAATCATGATTGCATAACTTTTCTACTTTAAATTATTAACCCAATTAGTGCTTTATTCACATTTTAAAAACTTGTACAATTTATTACAAATATAAAACAGTGCAGTTTTCCATACATTATCTCAACTCTGAGACAAACACTTAAAAGACATGGAAAAAGATTTTGATTTCTATAAACATAACATTTGCATTATTCATAACCCTTTCTTCACTGTCCTCCCCATCCCCAATTTAAAAAGATCAAACATACAACATACTGTAGGTTTATTTTTATTCAAAAAGTTACTGTCTCAAGACATAAATACAAATCAGAAAACAGTACAATTAGGACAATAGAATGTGGAGGACAACAGGTTAAGGTAAATATATAAAACATTTTTAGCTGGTTGAAAACAAAGCTGTAAGAACTGCTTTCACAAAGAAACACTCCTTCAAGAGTAAGAAAATCAACTTAAGTTTAAAATCATATATACAGTCCTCTCAGCAGTTCTATTAAATGCAGTGGTGTGAAAAACAATATAGGCAGTACTTTTAGACATGAGTATTTATTTATGTAAAATGAGTTAGGCAGATCTAGTTTTGAGTTTGTTGTTACCCCATGACTTAGTAAAATAATTATATTTTATCATGATCCTTTAGATAATCTATGGTTTTTGGCTACCACAGCCGAATGTTTAATTTCTGAGTCTAAAAACAGGAAGCCTTTTTGTGTTCACCCATTTGGGGAGATTCTTGTATTGCAAGCATATTAAGGCATGGAATGATTAAAATAATATACCTCAAGAACTGAGAGACAACTGACAAAAAATATACATATGTAATATAAGTTAATATTTCCTTTAAAATGATGTCTAGCTGCCTAAGCCTTGCAAAATGAGTCGATGTCAAAATGGCATAGATCCACTTTCTGTTTAGACCAAATTTAATTTATTTGTGAATGGACACAAAATGAAGTTTAAAGCTTAGCTTTCAAAGAATATTATGGGTTGTTTATGAATTTCTATTATCCAATCTAATTTACATACAGAGGAAATGTACTGTAACCTGTTAGAAGTATCTTTAACCTGAAGACTGCTTGCAAAGACAGATAGATAAAACAATATAAAATACAAATTTAAAAATCATTTTTAAAGCATGAATTCTCATGCTCTTCTATTTTTAAACATTGTTAAACTTTCAATATATTTCTGAAACCTCATAATTTTAAGTTGGAATTTAAAAGTAAGAAAAAACTAAACAAACTGCGCAATTATAAAATCAGCACCAATTTATATATATATATAATTTTATTTAAAATTTAGATCCCTATTCCCACACTCTAATAAGCTGTATAATTTTTGTTTAGAATTTTTCTGCAAACATACTACAATAAGCTTCTTTTATTTGGAGACAAAATACAGTGGCACTACTGGAAGGAATTTCACAACATTACATTTTTCTTAAAGGACAAGCAAACTTTCAGGGTTGGAAATGGGCAAGCATGACTGAGATCTGTTACTTTCTGGTACTTCATAGTTTCTGGACCTTTCTGAGAAGTCTAGCATGAAGTTTTTGGAATAGACGTGTTTTAGATAAAAAAAGCTGTTATAATTCTGCTTTACATATTTTTTCATGATTAATTAATACAAACCTTCTGTTGCTGAAGTTTGCATTTAATTGAAAATACTGACACTCTTCTGGTTCTATCACTGTAAGAAAATCAATCCACCTATCAATTCACTTCATGGATGTAAACAGCAATCCAGCACAGCTCATGATTATTTAGTATAGCCAGCAAATGTGTAAAGAGAGGGGCTCAAATCTGTACCAAACACCTCTCAGACTGTTAGATTAAAACTAAGAGGGAATACTTCTTATGAACTGATAGCACATAAATAAAATATTGATTTTTCCAACAAAAAAGTGTAGCTTATCCTCAAATTGTTTACTTGTCCTTTACATTTCTTTTTTTTCAGGCAAACAAAACTGCCCCTTCAATGCACTTGATCTTGAAAGCATGTCATTCTCCTTAGAGAAAAATCTGTTCAGAATTTCACTGTATCTACCACAATTTTGTATTGAAAAACTTCCTCTTCCACTTAGAAAATGACTTCACCACTGATTTATTTGCTGCTCTGGTATTAAAACATTGACACCCCAAGAACCTAAAAAGAAAGTTAGAAATGGTGTCAATTCGTAGTCTACTACACATTTAACAAAAACAAAGCAATTAATATATGATTTAAGATTAAGACACTTCAAAATATGTTAAGGCATTGTAAGTTTTTTTTTTTCCTCCAAACCAAATTCACCACACTTCTAATTCATGTAATAATATGAAAAGGGCTCCTCATTCATTAGAAAATGTTTTTCCACACTTGAAATTAACTAGATCCAGAAGGAATGTGTTAAAGACTGTGCTTTAATTATTTTAGATAATTGCAAAATCATTTAAAATTAGTTGCCTAACCTAGAATTCTTTGACAATGGTGATTCTATAGGCCTTAACCTGTAATCAAGTGTGCAGTTTCTAGCAACTAAGCCTGAGATAAAATACTCTATACACACACTGACTGCTGCCATGCTTGTGCTCATAAAAACAAAAGGTCATCTTGCAGCAGCAAGCCAGGACACAAACATAATGTTTTGTATAGAATACATAATTTCTATCAGAAAGAGAATAGAAAACAAATCAAACAGTAAGCAGAAAAAAAAATAAAGTCTCCTGAAGGACAGTACTATGTGATTAAGTGAAGAAAAAGCTTTCCTGAAATGAAGAATCAGTTTCCATTCCCATGTGGGGACAAGCCATACGATTTTCTATGCCAATGAAAGCATGTATCAGCACTGATAGGCCAAAAAGGAAGATTCCACATCTTGTGACTGTCCTACCTTTTATAGCACTCCCTAAACCAGAAAGAGACATGAGACTTAATTCTCCTGAATCTTAACACTGCTGTTCAATTTTATCTGTTTCCAAACCAATTTTTACTGTTCTTGGCATTAAATTCACTTCAGATGCATCATACAAATGTAGTGCACTGCCTGCCTCTGACAGTTAGTGCACTACAAAGTTGTGCCCAGCACAGCTGCCTCTGGCACCAGTAATGGACACCAAAATAAAGGATGGGCTAAAATTCTGATCATAAACTATGTGTATCTTAATAAATTTGTTATATTTTGTCTACTTGTATTAGAAACAAGCGCCACAACTCCAGGAATGATGGACCTCAAACAAATTATATGAATAAAATAAAGTAACTTTACTCAAAGAAGGGTTTTTTGCATTTATGATTTGTGTGTTGGTTGGTTTATAAACATTTTAAATACCCAGGGACTTTTAGCTCTGCTTTAAGACAATTTAATGCTGTCTCTTAAATTATTAATAGAACTTTCCCACTTAGGCAGTTAAATTCATTTAGGTGGAGTTTATGCTAAGGTGCAGCTCTCTGTGATGCAGCTGTTTTCTGTATTCCTGCAGAAATAACCCTTGCCGTGTCCTTACTGGGAGAAAGGTTTGCTAGATAATGCCCCCTTCACCATACCAACTTATTTAAAGCGTGCCACTTCTCCCTCCTTGCAGAGAAACAGACTATAGCTTCTTCTCCTGGCACATGGAGGCAGGACACTGATAGTCTCTCAGAATTGACTCCAAAATATTGCAGAGCAATGCGACTGTAACCAGCTGCCATCATGTGGTGATACTCCCAAACTGCAGCTAAGGAGTGCCTAGCAAATCCGAGGCTCACGTGGCAAGGATGGTAAAAAGAACAAGAAATAGAGTAATAGGAAAGAAAACTAGCTAACAGTAAGCAGAGTGAAACGATTCATAACTAGCTTTTTGAAACTGAAAAGCTGAAAGGTTTCTGAAAAATCAGTGAGATGCACCTGTAGAGGACCAAGTTTTCAGAGTCATCAGAATAAAAATGACTGGTATTTCACAGATCAATGAACTAAAATTAAGAAGAGGAAGGAAGAACTATTTTAAAACAAAGCTAGAAAACTGGTGATATACTTTCTAGGTGTTACTTCAAGAACAGAATACACAACAGCCAGATGCACAACCTAATCTGATTCATTAGTACTAGAAACAAAGGCCTACTGGCACAAAATATATGGATTTGCATTTAAAACAGTATTAAGACTTTTTTTCTCTCTCATAACAAGAACAGATTCGCGCTGCAACAATACTGTAAAAATATGTAATCGTCTTCCAAATTCCACCAAGCTGTCCAAGATTCCCAGGAAGCCTTGTTGTACTGTCCTCTGCTGGGTTGCTGCAGCTTGTTATTTCCAGTGTAATTTTGTACCAGCTACACAAGGTCAAAAATGGCTGCATACATTACAAGTGGTTCAAGACAGAAGGAATCCCTCATGCAGTTTTTTAAAAGAGAATAGAGACTGCAGATTTATGAAGTCGGATAAAAAGGGCAACTGCAAGCAGAAACTACAGACTTCGGATGTTTTGGACCTAAAACTATATATGGAAAGAAAAAATACCTCTCATCTCTATAAACATGTATCTGTATTGTCTCTATGATCTATATTCTCTATTATCTTACTTATAAATAAAAGTTAATATGGAAATTCATAAAAAAACAAATCATCCAACACTGACAATCGGTAATGTCACTAGAATCAACTGAGTTCATCACAACAGGAAACTTGCTTTAATATAGTGTATGCACAGATTTTTATTTTATTTTTATGTTCTTTGCTACCAACGTCCGCAATGCTCTTTTCCATACTAGAAGTGTACCTTCTCAAATTTAAAGGCTTCTGATTTTTACATAACTACATGTAAAGTATTAAGAACAAAAACCCTGTAAATTTGCAAAGAACATCAACTATCTTAGAATTTATAAAGCTGAATTACAGCATAAAGCATTTCATTGACTCAGTCTGCCATAACAGGCTACTCAAGACAGCCTAAAGATTGCATTCTTTCCATTTAAAATTTGAAGTAAGACAGTACTGTAATCTTAAGACTGATTATTTTCCTCTTACGTACGTTAACCTACCGATTCATCCATGATTGAAGCGGGGTCAAAGAAATCTGGTTTTAGTTCCGTTCTTTCTCTCCTGTTCTTTGAGGGTGGCTACAAAAAAGCAAGCAAATAAACACATTAACAGTAATTTCAGAACAGACACATAGAAATTTTAAACTATAATAAATGAAGCTGAAGTCTCAAGGGATAAGAATTTATGGGACACAGATTTTCATACATCCTTATTGAAGAAGCATGTTTGCCTTTAGTATGGCACTTTGGAAAAAAAAGGTATATGTATATAGGTAGCGGCACAGCCATTTAAGAATGTAGAGATCAACATGAATTGTTTTCTGTTTCACCGAAAGGAAAAATTGATTCAAATATCCTACTTGAAAGCAGCAATACAAACCCAAAATTGACTGAGAGGACAAGGAAGTTTCTTACTAGGTCTATGTCCATGGTGTCAAAATCCATGCCTTCATTGAGATCTTCAATTCGTCCTTCTGATGACATCATCACGTCTTCAACGATTGGCTCTTCATCATCTTCCATTAGACTTGTGCCACGCCGACTGAATTTGAAAAAAAAAAAAAATTATGTTCACTAATGAACTGCCAACAAATGATAGTTCCATTACACAGAAATTAAATAATTCAATAAATGTGTTAACTACTATTAAAAGAAGTATTCGATGAGCTAATATTCTAAGAGAGTAGGGGAGAATGACTTAATCAACTTAAGGAACTGTGTGGGACTTCTCCTAATTGGTATTCTGAGGTGCTGTAGGAACTGATAGGCAGACAAAAACTGATAAAATCCAATGATTTCCATGATTCATGCCCTACATAGAAAGGTCATAGCTTTGCCACCTAAATAGAATATGGATTTTAGTTTTTCTTCCCTGCCTTATGACAAGGCAACTAGGAATGTCTGTTTGGGTTGGGAAGTTCTACATGAGCTTTTCATGACAATCAACATACACAACTGGAAATCCAGTACTACAGGATTCCTCTCAATTTTGATGTTAATTTTAGGGTACACAAAACCCTTATTGATCACAGAAATGCTGAAGACAGCAGTTTCTTTAAAACGAGTATATATTTTTTTTAAATAAAAAAAGATCCTGGACTCTAAACTCAGAAGTAAAAGGAGAATGAAACAGTAAAAATAAACTTCTGAGCTTAAACTTCACTTCACACATGGAACACCTACTTTTAAAAGTAATTTTAATGTTCTTTTCTAAAAAGGATTCTGCAGTTGAGAATACATAATAAAGGTGCTTTGCATGTTGCACTGACTATATGTATCTGCCACAGACAGCAGTTGGTTTTACAACACACCCAGTTCTCTTTATTACAAAGCACACTACATCTATTTT
The DNA here is from genome assembly GCF_047663525.1 of Anas platyrhynchos. NCBI lineage: Eukaryota > Metazoa > Chordata > Aves > Anseriformes > Anatidae > Anas > Anas platyrhynchos. The sequence goes on from NC_092596.1 coordinate 2,196,051, forward strand.
TTCTTAAGTTAAAAAATAAGACAGAAATCAGATCACTTGAATATATTATGCTAAATGCATCAGCATGCACTTTCAAAAAAAAATAATACTACTGAAGAATTAGAACACGTATTCCTCTTAAAAAATATAGGAATACTATTGCATTTAACATATGCTTCCCAACCCCTCCCCGTAGTAACATTTCACTCTCACTCACATAGCATGTTGCAAGTTGGTTCTCAGCTTGACGTAGTTCATCGCTGCCCTCTCCTGTTGTTGTCGTGCGGCTTCTTCCTGTTGCCTTTGAGCCAACATCCACGTTACTTGCGTGCTTAAAAAGACCATTATTCTATTTTAAACATGAACTGTTTTTGTGTATGAACTAGCACAATGCAGACCTACTCATTTACGTACTTGTAATCAAGTGGAGCTTGGTGGTGTTCAGGCTGCATAGGATAGACACCCATATAACTCTCTTCAGGTCGCAATCTCTTGGGCTCCCTCATTATTGTGGAAGTAAGTTGAGGTGTCTGCATCATGACTGGTGTGTGCATTGTTTGCTCCCTGTTCATCCATATACTGTCACTACTGCTGCTTTCTTCAGCTAGAAGAAAACACTGGGTATTAAGAAACTTTTTCAAACTAATCTAAAATTGCATGTTTAAACAATTTAAACAAATGTACTTCCTGAGAATCAGTTTCTTTACTTTTCACCACAAATTCTTACATGTGACCCCCAAAAGGCCTTAATTCGTAACCACTGGCTGCATTTAAAATGCTTTTATTTTCTGTAAGTTAGCACAGTGTAGTGCCCATTACTTCCTTTTGTGCCTCAGGGGTACATTATTCAGACTCCTCGGATGAACAGTTTTTCCACTAAACGCAGGCATGCACACAAAGTTATCCTATCTAAAGATATACATTAAAGCACGCAAATTCTCTCAAGCTAAGAAAAAGGGATCAACAAATGTAGCTTCTGAGTATCTATTCTAGTAAGTTTTAAAATGAGAGAAGTTCTACCTTCAGGTACTTTCCGTTTCCCTGTTGCTGGCTTTGTTTTCTTATTTCTTACTGTAGATCCTCGACTGCTGATTCCACTAATTACTGACATTGTATCATCATCCCCACCAGCTAATAAAGAGTTTCGGTAGGACATGAGAGGAAGCCACACATCTTCTCTTCGTAGAGACATCTGAAAGGTCATAAACTTCTCCAAGTAAACGTACCTTTAAATGGAAGAAAAAAATTAGAAAGATGCAAGACATCTGTAACATGATGTTAACATGTCAAGATAAATAACTATTCAATATAACACCCAAAGCTCCCCACCTAGTTAACAAAACCAACCGATAACAAATTCAGAATATGATTTCTGTTCATTCACCATAGAATGAGGAAACAAGGATGAATACAATTTACCCTTTATGACTATGCTTGACTACATCACTGTAAAGTTATATTTAAGTGCCAGAGATTCCATTCTGGGTGAATGTAATACACATACATACATATTCAAATAGATATTAATATCATTAATATTTGTAATGAAAAGAAAATGTAGAGAAAATACTTACACTGTTCTTTTGTCTTGTCTGAGAAGTTTGGAGGAAAACTCACTCAGAATATCAAGAAATGCCAAATTTAATGGTGGGTGGCTCTCACCTTGTGGATTAGGCTCCTTAAAGGCAAACTCTATGCCATCCCTAAGAAAAAGTTAAAAATTTATTTACACAAGGCATAAACTAAAGAAAAAGTTATCAGCACTAGAAGCTATCAAAACTAAAAACCTTTCCCCTATTTCAAGGGAGCAACCATTCAGTGTTTCCATGTCCTAGCAAAAAAGTGTTCAAATTACGAATGAATTGTGTTCATGGACACACTTTTTATCCTAATGTTTCTAACTCATGTTTCAAGTTTTCTGCAGGTGGCAAAGATCGTAATTAAATGGATCTGTTCTTACTGTTATGTACATTAAAATGCTTTTTTATGGTGACAGCATCAACACTGCTTATCATTTACAGGCTTATACAATGATGCTAAAGAAAGACATGATTTAACATTTGGGTTTAATTCAGGAACAAAGATACGGTCACCTCCTAACTTATAAATGGGTTATAACTAAAATGAATTTCTTTAGTGCTGATGCAGTTTATATTAAACTAGTTTTGAAAGACTGAAAAGACATTTTAATGATGTTAGTCGAGAAGTGCTACAAAAATAGCAGTAACACAAAGCACACAATTACTTGTGTAACATAGCAATAGCTTCTCTTGTTTTCAACTGATCCAGTCCAAACGTTAAAGCAAAACGTCGAGCAAGTTCCTTTATGCCACTGAATGTCGGTGATGATCTGTCAAAATTATAACCATTTTCTTGAATCATTTCATTGAAAAGCTGTATGAAATGAAAAAAAAAAGATTTTCATTTATTAAAAGATCATGACAAATTTTGGACCAAACAGCACATAGTGCAGTTTCAGCAAAATGTGTTTTACAGCTGTATTTCTTAAATCAACAATCCAAAAAGATACAAGTTTATGATCGGGAAGTTAAAGCTACTCTTGAAGAGTCTGTATGTTTGAGTTAAGCTTGGACAATATGTGCACTTCAAGGAATGTGTCAAACTATGTTGGACTACAGATTTCAGCACTTCCTTAAGTGGGATGTCCCAGAGTTGAGAATACTGAAAATGAGTAAGATTCCCTGACGTGTACACTGACAGAGAAAAAATAAATGCAGTAAATTCTCACCTGGTCTTTATTATTACAGTTTGTCAAACTACTACTCCTATATAACTAATTTTGTTGTATTTGTATTTGGAAAATACACAAAAGAAATTCTAAAATGGAAACATGTCTTCAGGGAAGTTGCCAAAGCCACCAGAAGCTCTGCCACTGAGGATCAAAATCAACTCTTTATCAACAGCCAGCAAACTTGAATGCTCTGAACTTTATAATCTTTTTTTTTTTAGATCAGTTATTTCAACACCCTACTCAATTTGTCTGTAACTCTTCAACAGATTATTTTTCTATTATCTTCTAATTTTGTGCAATACACGCATCCTTCCCCCACCCATGTAACAGAATAAACTAAAACCAGGTTTAGTCAGACTGTACACATTAACTTGCATTTATAGACACACTTTGGCCCACAGCTGCATCCTTCCTTTTAAGCTGGTGCAGCTCACTCCAACTTAGTTAATCCCTTTATCCCTCGTTACTTCTAGTGTTCCTTCTCTGCTTGGTTTCTGTTTTGAGTTTTCATATAAACATGCTAGTTCACATGTTTAAATTTAAGGAGATTTGGCTTTCACATGTGCCCCTCTTCCCCCATTGGTCGTGGTTTGTTTGTTTTTGGATATTTAACAATACTTGGGTCCCCTTGTGTTACTATTCTTGTAGTTTTATTAGGCTTATGTAACTGCCTTCCTATTATGTGCGCAATTCCACATATTACATCCATTTTCTTTCTGCCCTTTAAAATATATGGGGCAGGCTGTTCATGAGACAGAAAAGATTAACAAGGACAGAATTTTCCTGGCATCACAAATACTTGCAAACTCTAGTGAAAAGTCAGCAGAATCAGTAAAAGGAGACCCTAGCCTTCAGCTGCATATTTTGTGCTGCAGTTCCATCAGCTAGTTAATGTCACACTGCTATCAAAGTAAAGGTATCATCCTCCTCTTGTACTGGCAATAATATCCACATGGATAAACCGTCTTAGGGGCTTCACTAAGGATTTTTTCTGGACAACCAGATCCATGTAAGCTGTGTGAACTCCAGTAACTGACACAAACGGGTGGAGAGAGAGGACAAATTGAGATACATTTTCCTTTCAACAGTAGCACACATCTATGTTAAATTGAAGTGGTTTGCAGAGATGTGCTTTACTGGTCTGATTCTCCTCAATCCTGTAAGATTCAAGCAGATGGCTCATGTGAGCAGACGAATCCAACTCCTGACTGAATTCATACGGTCTCCACACAGGCAAGCTCATTTACTGAAGAGAGCACTAAAATGTTTTAATTTCAAAGATAGGTGAAGCAACTACCAAACATTCAGAAATACTGAAAAACAAACTCACAACTGGTCTAAGTAATTGTTTGTTTTCAAACCTACCTTCCATAAGAGCTTTTTCATTAATACCTCACGCTAGCTATTAAACATCAGCACATGATATACTGCATGGATCTTCATGCTTAGAAGATTGTAAATCATTCTTACCTGTTGCAAGCTAAGAATAAGTGTTTTAGCACACTGGATTTTGTCTATCTGTCTTGTTTTACTCATTGTTTCTTTAATAATATCACCATAGTCGTTGTAGTACTAGGAAAAATCCAAACAAAGTAGGTTAACTTTCCATTTTAGTTGAAAACATAACTATTGAATTCTTCAGAAAATTACATCTATGTTATGATATTTGAAAGAAAAAATCAGACACACTGAAAAGAAAAAACTGACATGCTTATGCTTACACCATCAAAATTGTATCCTAAAATACCTCAAAAAATCAAACAGTATTTCCATTTATTTTCATTCTTGTTTAATGTCATATTACTTTAGAGGCAGAACGAGCTATTTACCTTGAAGGCCCTGACACACTTATTAATAGCACATATTCACCCCTTCAGGGTACAAGATTAGAATCTAATCTCTGATGGGGAGTTTTCTATTTTCTGTTTAAACTAAGCTCTTATGGACAACTTCATAATTTTTCCAATGGAGACAGCTGCCAGTTCAGTTTCTAAAGTAGTTGAAGTTTACTACAGTACCAAGTAGTTATTTAGTGATTCAGAATATAAATAAAGGGCACTCATACAAAAGCAGGCTGCCTGAATTTTTATTTTTATTTTTTAAATGTAATCATCAAGAAGCAAGTTTTTAACATGTTCACAAAATGAACTCATATTATTGTGCAGCTGTGAATCCCAGGTGGCAAGGGATTTTATATTTAACAAAACTAGCAGCAGATACAAGGAACATGTTTTTTTCTAGGAGAAATGAAGGAAACTTGCAAAATAATTTTCTTCTCTTCTACAAAACTTAAGCTGAAATTATTTGATAAGGCTAGATGCCAAGTCAACCTGTGTGAGAAGATTTCTTAAAAAGCCTGAAACTTAAAGCTGAGGTAAAAATATACCATCAACCAGATATCCTTAAGAAAATAAAGTTATTAGAAACAAAGTAAAAACAATTATCAGGTTTTCTTCCTGCTCCCCCACTACACAGGAACTGTGAAACCATCTCAGCTATTTTCCCCCCTCTTATGGGGAGAGAACTTTAACAGGCCTTCCGCTGATACAGAGTTTTGTAGGCTTCATATTTCAAATCAGCTATCTCACAAGAAACAAAATAAATAACAATAAAAAATCCACAGCTACTGTATTCTAATGCTTCTATAAGTATAACCACTAGCCTTCCGACTTACCTTCATATATTGCTTGAAAATGTCTGCAGCAGTATTCATTTCCACCACTGTATATACAATGAGTTTACAGAAAGCTGCAAGCAGATTTCTTCTTTTGTGCAATGCTTCAATTTTGCTAGCTTCATCATCCTGCTGTCCATCTGCAATGAGTATGGAAGATGAAAACGGTCGGGTTTAAACACTTCAAGTTTAAGTATTGTATACAATGATGCGGGCTAGTGGTCAGGGGTTAGAAAAATGAAATTTCAATTCTGACAGCAATGCACTTTATTGCCCACTGACAAGTCTCTCTTCCTGAGATATATAATATTTGTGCCTATGAAAACAAACCTTCATCATAATTACCCTACATGTCCCCAAACCATAAAGGGCTTTAAGTGGCTGCTGACATTTAAAAACAAACAAAAAAAAACAACCAAACAAACAAAAAAAAGAAAAAAAAACAAACAACCACAAACCTACCTCTTTGCTCATGAACATTTCTCATTGCTAGAAGAAGGGAAAAAAAAAATAAAGGCCCAAAATACCACAGGCAAACAAATGTATTAGCTAGAAGGCAAACAACATAAAAGAAACATAAATTTTGCACCAACCTGCACTATTATTATCATCATCCTGATCAATGAAGACATGATCTAAAATAAAACTGAGTAGTTCAGATTGTAATGAAGAATCAGGAGTGTAAACAAGAGGTTCCAACATATCACGTCCTCCTGTCATAATCTGATGGCTGAAGATCATCAACACGTCACACAGAATTGTGAAAGCCTATTAAAAAGAAGCCTTAATAAATATTTGCTTGGAAACTGGATTTTAATTTATTTAAATACAGAATAACATTTTCACTGAGCTAAGTATTTAAAACCCAATGTGTGATGGTGCCTCTTAAGTCCTAATCAACACGACAGGCCAACTGGAACTTAAAATGCGAATAGCTTCTTACATGAGGTTGCTGTATGACTCTCTAAATAAAAATGCTGCACAAATGTAGCCAACTAAATATAAAAATATTTTAAGAATGAAACACGAAGAGCCTGAAACTATCAAATTCTGCTTGAAGGATGCCACATGAAGATACTAGAGAACTCTACAGTCACCAGCCATAGAACATTCTACTTTTTTAATTGTTTTGATCACATCTGGAAAACACATAGCATGGCTGAGGATATTCAATCCCTTCAGATCCTAAGGTCTGTCTTGCTCCCAAAAAACCAACCGCCTATTCACTATGCTGGCAAACACGTCTACATCAGATTTCAATGACATCAGATTTCAATGTCTGTACTACAACTACAAGAAGTCTGAATACAACTGTACCTAGACTGACATTCTTTAAACTAACTGGACAATACATTGCTCAACGCTGCACCTCATCGTTTTCACCGTTATCTCTTGGTAGTATTTACGAATTTCAGCATATTTCAGTATTTTAGTGTAAAGATCAGTTCTCAAACTCCTCAAAGGAAATGCTATCATTTTCATGGTCATGGAAATACATATGCTCCTCTTGAAGTAACCTTCCAGCAGATTAGAAAGGGAAAACACCTATGTGCCCTATGTGACTGAGGCAATTTGTTTCTAGGGCATGCGCCTGAAACTAAGAGTAGATTTTTGAATAGACCTACTCAGAGCTTCAGTGATTTTTGTCATACTTTCAAACATTACACCTTATGACTTCGATTAACTCTCAGACTTAAAACATGCCTAAGCAGTTCAAGGGAGAACTTATAACAAGATTCTTGTTATAGCAAGAGTTGCAAAACCTGCAATTGTATGACTAAGTGGACTAGATATTCAACTACAAGCTCAAGGTTGTTTTTTTAATCACCTTTTATAGCAAAAACACTCCTGGGCTTTCTATTTGTTTAAGTCAAAAGTACACCTATAGAAGATAGTTTGGTCCTTCTTCGTAGAGAAATGCTAGACTTTTTTTTTTTTAATCTTGTTTTAGCATTCTAAAGGTTGTTATGGCATTTACTTTGAATTAATCCTGCCATTAGTTACCAGTGCTCTTCAGTGGATCCTGAAATCCATACAAATGTCCTGGCTGAAGGACTATTTCAACCCAGACTGGAAGAGACCCAGCCCCTACAGCTGACACAGTTACCCTCAGAACTCAAGGCAAGCACTTCCCAAGATATCTCAGTTCAAAAAACAAGAAAAAAAATAATCCCAAAACCTTCATGCCTGTATTTTCTTTAAAAAAAGCCAGGAATTGTGTCTCCTATCTGAGATACCAGGCATTCCTGACATGGACTAAATGCCTATACATTTTACGTTTGAATTATCTAAGGACTTGGTTTCAGCTAAAACTCTCAGCCACAAGGAACAACTACATGAGGGACTGACTACAGAATTGCTAAGACAAATAGGTCATCAGAATGCAATTCACTGGAACTCTAGTCAAATCTGAATCTTTACTCACTACTCTAACTCCTTAGATCTGAAGCTCCAATCACAACCTGAGCAGTACATCACTGCTGAGGCTTCCAAGCACTTGCTAGAGTAGTCTCCAAGCACCTCAAACCAATGCTGTTAACAATTCACCAGTGTGTACGTGTACTGAAGGATGACCAAGAAAAATGAATGCCTCTTCCCAACAATGAAATCCCTCAGGTTACAGTGCATATATGTGTTTTCATTAACACACACACACACTAACTACTCATCTTTTTTCTTGATCCAGAGATGCACAAAATCCTAGGGTTCTGAAGTGAGGTACATACTCTGTATGCAGCATCATACCAAAAAGGAAGAGTAAAATTGACCATGTATGTCCCCATGTGTTTACAACAATGGGAGAGGAAGGTTGTTTTCTTCATGGGTCTCGAGTGCTTTGTTACATATATATAATAGTGAAAACGTGGCAATGTAAAAGCACTCTGAAAAATAAATAACCTGCATCTTCTATATAACTGTTCCCATCCCTTCCAATACTGTCTACAAATCCACAAGCAGCTCCACTGGAGGTGTGTGACATGACAACTAAGAGTTTGAGATGTAACTCTCCAACCTAAAATACAAGTTGTAATGCTTCTACAGCGCACCTGCCCATTGTTTAAACAAAGTAACAAGAACAATTAAAAAAAAAAAACACCTTTCAAATCGTTTATGCTGCCTAAAGTTACTAGAAAGATTCAAGTTCAAATTGGTTTTGAAATCCCACCTACATTACTTAAAAGGGCACATATACAAAAGTGCAGTGTACACAGGAGACTCAAAGGGCATTAAGCCTAAGTATCCAAGACACTTATCCCACATCTTCACATAACCTTGAATAGTTCCTTTTGCTAGTATTTGACACTTCTTTAGAAGTATAATATTAGAAGACTATAAGGATAAACAACAATCACTAACCTGTTCCTTAACAGCAGTGTTTACATTGGTCAGGTAGTGTTGACAGATTTGACAGAACACTCTCATCTGCTTCTTCAGACGTAGAAGATCCTCCTTTAAAGAGAAAGATTTCATGTAACTGTTCAGCTTTTTCAATTTCATATTCATATATAGCGCATGCATTTTCAGAGCTATCCCAAACAGACCTCATACGTAGATGCGAATCAAAGTCCACTGCATTAGTTAAATTCACTATTACAAACAAAATTAGCAAGGAGCAATTTCCTCAATTTTGTCATCCTGTGTATTACAATAGAAATGGAAGTTGGGATGAAATTGGCAAAATTATTAAAAATAAATAGTAACAACAAAAAACAGTGCACAAAGCATTTTCTTTTTAAAATATCTGTATTTTCAGCCCTAAGTACAGATTTTAGGTAGCTGTGTAGCTAAACCAGACACAGCTACGTAGTATACTATTTATTTCATTGCTTGGGGATAAAGCAAAGCATCAGATAGGAGTTGGGGTTTTCTTCCCCTCTTCTCTAAAAAGTAAGTAATTTTAAAAGTAGCTTCAAAAATTTTCAATGACTTCCAGAAAAGTAAATTACTGAGCAAATAAAATATCAAACCGATACAAAAACCATCTGTATAGCATATTTGGTGTCCTATCTTCTAGTTACTCAAAAAAATATGCAAAGATTCTAGCTCATGTAAAACTGGGGAAGTCCGATTACAAATTATCGTCAGGCCAGACAAAGAAATACCCCTGAGAAATGTAAAAACTATCCAAGTAATCTAAAACAAAACAAGTCTCTCCCTTCAAGGAAACAGGTAGCACACTGGTACAATGCATCATTTAATCTCAACAGGAGTCACAAAGCAACAGCCACTTATTGGCTATGACTGTACAGAGTTTAAATATAGTATGTTTTTAGAATGCTTTCACTACATACAAGGTTTTCTCTGAACATTTACCATTCAGATTGCTATACCAATCTTAAGAGAACTACACGCAATAATATGTTCTTCCTTTTCTAGAGAATTATTCTTTTAAGTTTAAATATATATGTATAACTAATTTGGTATTTATTACTTTCAACAGCCTGTATCGTGAAGCCAATTCTCTTACTTAGTCAACCTGTTCACAGACAGCACAGGGCTAGAATTTAATTTTTGTTATGGAACAAAAATCTTTAGGCACAGTACATTCCTGTCACTTCTGGTTCTGTGTATCAAATTCTTTTGAACCAAAGTTCAACAAGGCCAAGTGCCGGGTCCTGCACCTGGGGCGCAATAACCCCAAGCAGAGCCACAGGCTGGGAGATGAGTGGTTGGAGAGCTGCCAGGCAGAGAAGGACCTGGGAGTGATGGTGGACAGTCGGCTGAATATGAGCCAGCAGTGTGCTCAGGTGGCCAAGGCCAACGGCATCCTGGCTTGCATAAGAAACAGTGTGGCCAGCAGGGCTAGGAAGATGATTGTTCCCCTGTACTCAGCTCTGGTGAGGCCGCACCTCGAGTACTGTGTTCAGTTTTGGGCCCCTCGCTACAAGAAGGACATCGAGGTGCTTGAGCGGGTCCAAAGAAGGGCGACGAAGCTGGTGAGGGGCCTGGAGAACAAGTCCTACGAGGAGCGGCTGAGGGAGCTGGGCTTGTTCAGCCTGGAGAAGAGGAGGCTCAGGGGCGACCTTATCGCTCTCTACAGGGACCTTAAAGGAGGCTGTAGTGAGGTGGGGGTTGGCCTGTTCTCCCACGTGCCTGGTGACAGAACGAGGGGGAATGGGCTAAAGTTGTGCCAGGGGAGTTTTAGGTTAGATGTTAGGAAGAACTTCTTTACTGAAAGGGTTGTTAGGCACTGGAACGGGCTGCCCAGGGAGGTGGTGGAGTCACCATCCCTGGAAGTCTTCAAAAGACGTTTAGATGTAGAGCTTAGGGATATGGTTTAGTGGGGACTGTTAGCGTTAGGTCAGAGGTTGGACTCGATGATCTTGAGGTCTCTTCCAACCTAGAAATTCTGTGATTCTGTGATTCAATGGAACTTCTGTACATACCTGGTATATATTTGGCAGCACTCAAGCAGTTAAATATAATAAAACAGGTCTAACTTCTCAACCACAACTGTAAAAGCCTTTATTTACCAAATATTATTATATTGGAGCAGAAATAGTATTAATAAAGGACTATTTTTTCCAAGTAAGTTATTTTCATTCCTGTTGGAAAGTATTACGAATTACATTTTACTGCACAATAGCCAAGTTAATCTTCATTTCTAACCTAACTTTTCAATATTTAGTTCAGCTTCTACAGTCAGGCTTGTGATAAAGTCTTAATCATTGCTACCAAAAACTCAGACTGCTGCTTCCCCTTAAAAGAATAAGCTAATAAATCTTCCAAATCCTTCACTCACATAAATAGTTCTCAATGATCTATGTATGCACTTTGTATCTGATATTCTGTTTTTAGTAATTGTAAAAGCAAGATGATGAACTAGTTGACCAGCACGTATTCAAGAATTTTGCGTTTAGCAGAATTTCAGACTATGACTGAGTGAGAAAGGCCGCAATTACTCACTGAATTAATGAAGTCATAATATGATTAAAAATATAAAGAGAAGACACTATGATCTCACATAGGTGTTCTCCATTATTAAAAAAAAAAAAAGCACAAGTTAGATATCACACTTCTCTACTCCTATGATATATTAAAGCCCACACACCATACCCAGAAACAAAGAAAAAAAGGCAAAAATGTATACATCCTCACATTAAAAAAAACTCATTGTAATAATTAATTGCTAATCTATTAATTTAAAAAAATATAATACAATTCATCGATTGCAAATTGAGTCCTTTTCCCTCATGTAAACTATGAGAGACACCTACAGCATGTTAATTCCATGGACATAAGAAACTGCAATCCCTTCTCTGAGATTTTTAAAGAAGTAAAATTAGAAAAATGACATTTGCCAGAGGTTTGTCTTCCATGATTACAACAGATATATTCAATTACTTAAGATTCTTTCAACTTAATGTGTGTCAGTAATAAACATAACAATTTAGGGAAATATGATTTAAAAGTCAAGCACTTCATTGTTAAAATGACGAATTCTGAAGAATTTCTTAGAAATGTAGCTTTCAAAAGGTATACATATACATTTTTTTTTTTTGAGTTTTAATTGATTCCATCACATTTCCTGTTTAATGACACTGCAGGTACATACAAACATTTGTTTACTAACACATCTGGAACAAGGCATACCTTCGTGGAACTGCTTTCAGTAATTTTTGCTAGCTGCCAAAGGATTACATAATGAGTGCACTGCAGTGCATGAATAACAATCTGAAATCAAAAAGAAAAAATAAATAAATTAAAAAAGGCCAATAGAAGCAACAAAGGCTATTTACTGGTGTACCTAGAGAGCAGATTTTAGCTACAAACCTGTTCTGGCATGTCTCCATTTTCGATGCCAGTTTTCAATAACTTGTAGTTGCAGCCAAACAAGTCCCATCTTGATAGGTCGTGAGCACTAGAAGCATTAGAAATGAAACAGAGATATAAAAGAAACACCACTTCTGAAATTCAATGTCAACAACTACCAAAACCTTCACATTTTTTAAAAAATATATATATTTGTATGTGCATATACACACACACAACCCCTCCCCCCCAACCAAAACAGAAGATTTCAGTTTTGTGCGTATCTCCTTATATATTCAAGAGATGTGCCATGTTCTGCACAACACTCCATTCTCACTGAAACAAAGTTCCATAAAATTTTATAGCTCCAACATTTAATAACAAAACACAAACTACTACAAATACAAATCATGCAACACAAACCCTGACGGTTACATGCATAAGCCTACTTACTTGTGGAAAGCAGTGATTCTCTTCAGTGTTGACAAGACCTGATAAGCATCATCTTCATCAGGTTCCTCCCCCTATTTAAAAGCCACATTGTAAGAAGTCACAAAGAAGAGGGGGGGAAAAGGGCAAAAATAACTTTATCTAAATTATTTATCCATGACATATTTGTTTTTAGAAGATGTGAAGGGGGTTGAAAGAGAAAGTAATGCATTGCATGCCCCAAACTGCTGAAAAGGCAATCAGCTTTCATATCTAGATATTAACACAGCAGCACAAGGAAAAATATGGTGAGGAATGCTGGAGGAAAGAAGAATGTATTCAAGCAGCCTAGATTTCTGTGTATGATGTAGGTGTTTCAATTTTCTCTGAAGAATCCAGCAGAGGCCACTGTCAGACAATAGATACTGGACTAGACAGGTCAGTACCTCAATCTTTAATCACAGACCTAAGTCTCTAAGAGGGGTAAAGGAAGTTCTGATGGTCCCACAGGGCCTGAAATATTTGTACTTGGAAAGAGAAAAACAGTACAAAGAAAAGGTGCAAAACGGTATCTATTTAGGTACACAGGATAAGCCATCTGAGGTCACAGACCCCCCCCCCCCCCTCAGTAAACCAGCTATATGCAAGTACTGTATCAGTCACACTGCAACTGCCACACATTTTCCTGTTCTGTGGTGGCACATGACCAAAGCACTATGGATTTTAACAATTCTACCAGAATAGTTGTCATTTTCCTTCTGGTCAGCTAGACATTTCATTTCCTTGCTTTAACCCTCATTCTTTTTTTTTTTCTTCCTCCTCACAAACAGGGAACTAAATGATTACTAGGCATATTTCCTACTTGGCCCACATACAATCAGTGATTTCAGGCCAATGAGCCTGAATAGGCTCATTGGAAGGAAGCAAGAGGAGCAAAGCATGACCAAATAAGTCTGCTGCCAAGAGGCGTGGACAAAGAAGTTACCAACAAGATGCTTCTCGTGCTCCTTTTCACAGATAAGGAGGAAGGGAAACAAGTTTTGTCTGAATGTCCCGTATGAATGTCTCAATATCAGAGGAACCTAATCAAGTTAAATAACATACCAGGAAGTTCTTTGTCTCAAGCAGCAAAGAATAGGAATAAAATTATTCTTAACCTACAGAATACATTCAAGGATGGAAAGTATTTTCCAGAGATTTTGCACATTGTTGTTGATAAAAGATCAATCACAGGCAAGACTGGCAACATTAGTACATCTGAGAATCCTAGCAGAACTACAATGCTACATCTCTCAAAATTACAATATTTATAACAAAGATGGAAAATTCAAACAATTTCATAGCTTATCTGAAATTTATCTCAAATTCCTCAAAAAATACTTGTCCAAAAAGAGGCTAAAGAATCACTGTCCTGATGTAAAGAAACGGTCACAATCACAGCAATGATACTGCTATATTATTATGCTTGACCTCAAAATTTCGCAAGTCAGAAAACCACGCTGGAAATATTTACAAGGGCAGAAAAAGTTGATCTTGCACATTAAAATACCTCTTGCAGGAAGTCTTCAAGAAGTCGATTAAACTTGTCTGCCAATTCATCTATTAACTGACTTCTTGCAATATCAACCCTGTTAAAGATTGTGAACTCTTCATTACAGAGAGCATGGTATGTTTTTGAACAGGCTTCCAAAACATCTATGTCTGTGTGCTTCTCCACAATATCCCGGATTTGTCGCAGTAAGGCATCCAAATGCTACAAGAACAACAAGGTGAAAAGAAAAAACCACACACACGCTTTTAATAATTGATAAAATATAGGGAGTTTTAAAATTCAATTACCTGGTGATACTTTGGGGTAAATTAACAGTGAGTTAAAATTAAGTAGGAGCTTGTCAAAGACTGAAAATTCAATCTATTTTTTAAAAAGTTATTAAAAATTTGCAGTTCTTGGCATGGACTTATCTAACACTTAAATTTGAAATAACAGATAAATGACACAGAAGCCAACCCACAAAAACATTTATACATGGTCTTAAAAGCTGTATAAGTGGAGAACTAGTTTCATGTTAAGTGTTAGTACTGAAACCAACTTCAGTTGTTGCCTCTCCTCGCCCCAAGTCACTCACTGCCCTCTAGGCTATGCTGTCAACTAAATATTTTATTACTATTTTACCCTAATCGTTTCCAGCTACTTGCTTCACAATGCAGCAAGTTAGTGCATCTTAGAAGGAGAGAACACACAAGAACAGCTTACACCAGCTTCGTTAACCACAGCTGATAAACAGAGCAGTAATTATGTAACTTGCATCTGGTAGTTTTCCACTTTTTCATGCAATGAAGATTGTGATTTACTGGCTTCAGTGATCAGAAAAAGAAAATTTAGCAAGCCATTACTATAAGCTTTCTCTATAAAACAGCATACCTCAAACGCGACCCTAACACAACAATAAATGCTTCTACATTAAGTTAATCTACCTGACGAGATTCTCCGTTACAACTGGCCAAAACAGGTCTTCTAAAGCTAAGAACAGCAGCCAGACACCTATGTTCAGGTCTTATCCTCAACGAGGGTTTTGATAGAGCAAGTTACACTTAATGAAAAAAGTGGCACTTACAATAGCAACTGAAATTCCAATGAGGAAGTCTAAATTCTGTTGTTCATGTGTCCCTTTCCCCATCCACCCCACGCCACCTTTTCTTTTAAGGGATGTTACCTTACCTTTTCTAGTCGCCCTGTTGTATAAATTTCCAAATCAAAGTACTGTGGCAACTGCAACAAGTTGGTGACTTTTTCAGCATCTACAGAATACTGCAAAATTGACAAGGAAAAAATAAAGAGTTCAAATGAAAATAATCTTATAATATCACACAATTCATCATAGATCAATCAAACATAAATAAAGACTCATAGAAAAAAATGAAAACTTGTGTAAGCCATATAGTTAATTACAGAAATAATACTTCTTTTTGAACATTTTAACAGCATCTCATCAGCAAGAAATGGAATTAAACTTACCTTTGCTAACAACTGTGGAAGTGCCACTGCAAAAAGTTCTGTAATTTTTGTCCTGTCATCCAACTGGGTTTTCTTTTCCTTCGCTGTCAGCACCTAAATTATTGGTATTGTGAGAATTTTACAACTACAACTTTCTAACATCACTATAAAATATCAATGGAAAAAGGTCAATATAAAAATTTTCAGCACTCAGAAAATGCAATTAAGAGTTGCACCTAAAACTATTGAGATTATGCTCAAAACAGAACTGACAATCCAGACAAAAGGTTTACCTTCTTTGCAACAAAACACTGATCAGAATGTTTTTCTGATCAAAAGAACAGCAATTCTTTCTGAGCAAAGAACAGCAATTTTTCCAGCTTGTTTACAATTTTTAATGATTAATATTTGTTCAATTCATATGCCAATCTGATCTTCATATCTGAGTAAACGTTCAGTCTGTACCTACACAGGCACAGACCAACAGCTTGTTGGCTTTGCTTGTTGTTCTTGCTTGTTGGAACAAGCAAGACTTGTACACCAACAGCTGCACAAGTCTTGAAAGCAGCTCCCTTCCCACCTTAATGTCTCAGTAAAAGAAGGCTGCCTAAACTTCATATAATCAGAAAGAAAGCCAATTGGTTGAACTGTGGTCCTTCCAAAGAGCCTATGGAATATACACCCTTCTCTCTTATTGTGTTCTTTAAAATTGAAAATAGCTTTATAGTTTTTTCAAATACTGAATTTGGTCTTCTTTCCAACCTTCTTTTAAAATCAATTTTGTAGTACTTTTAATAGCAAAACCAAAGACAGTAGCCCAAACAATATTAATTATGTGCCAAAGTCAGGAACAAGTGAACAAAGCAGGGCTGTTAGACACTGGAGGCTGTGGTAACAAACTCAATTTCTGAACTCAGTCCCTTCAGTAGCAACAGCCTATGACTGTCTCCTTCTCCCCACACTGTCCCCACAAAGCCACTTCCACATGTCTACATTAAGTAGGTTTTTGGTTCCTACCCTTTTCCCTGTTCCTCTTCCCACCGGAGGATGACATTCAGCTGCTTGCCGAATTGTACAAAGCATTATTTCAATCAGTGCGCTTTCCTGTCTATCTGTTAGAGCTGAAATTTCAAGAAACAGGCGTTATAATACAGCTGAATTTATTTGTGAGTTTCCACAAATACGAATAACCAACAAGCACATTTTTTTTTTGAATGACAAATAAGTAAATAAATAAAGGGGGTGAAGAGATGGAGAATATAAACACCTTTTAAAACAACACAGGAAAACGTTTAAAATTGAGGGGATATCAATGGACAAGTCATAGGGCAAGATGAAAAGACTATCAAGTTTTATAATCATTTTAGATCCTTCTCATTATTCTGAGGTCCATTTACTAGTACCCATAACTTACAGAATTATCTCAGCTTTTTTATTTTTACAGTCATTAAGAAAATGATGGTGTTTTCCCATACGATAGTTTTAACATTGAGTAAAAGAACCAGTTTCACAAGCAATTAGTTTCTCTAAGCCCAAAAGTGCAGCCTGAACCTGTTGAACAACGTGACAAGTGGACACTGCATAGTTATTCCCTCTTTTTTCTCCCATACTCCGTGCTTCTCTTCTTCAGCATCTCGTTTCCATACCAGAAGTGATCTCTTTCTACTCTTCCTCACATTTTATAATTAATGATTATAGTCATTCAAAAATAGAGAATGTACAGGTACTCATAAATGCAAGCATCTTGTTTCCTTATAAATCACACCCAATAGAAACCCAATATATAGAAGAACTGAAATCTCATACGCTCTTCTCCATTGAGAGGTTCCTCCAACAGAAGACTGTTCATACATTCCCAGTCCTTCAAGAGATCTGTTGCACAGTCCCACATGCTGTCCACAAGATAAGCAGCATGTTCATGCAACTATAATAAGAATATAAGTAAGAAAATAAGTATTTTTCTTCATTAACATAAGTTGCTACAATACAGAACAGTAAGTTTCTTCATTCCATAAATTGCTACAATACAGAACACTTTTTTTGCTTGCTCTTGTCCATGGCAAAAAACAAACAAACAAAACAAACAAACAAAAAAAAATAATCCACAGAAACGTTGTGAGCTCTCTGATTCAACAGAAATCCTTCTTCCCCAAGTAATGTTAAGAGATAATACTTTGTAATAGTTGAGATGCATTTAAGTGCTGCAAGATCCATCAGAATCTGGAGGGGCTTTTTTTGGTGTTTGTTTCATTATTTTGTTTTACTTGCTTGTCTGGTTGAGTTTTCTTCCCCTATTTGACCTTTACAGAGTTACTTTTGCTAAAAGTATGAAACAGCAGAATACAAAAACATCTACCTGTAGTTTCTCAAACAGGGTTAACACCATTAGTTGTGTGACCAACTTTCAAAACCTGCAAGCCTAGCCCTAAGCAGTGATCCTAAGAAATAGCAAAAATCCTAAATTCTTTCACCTAAAGGAGGTTCTCAGCATCTGTTAGGATCTTGAGCATATTTGGTAACTTATTTTTGTATGCTTTTTTTTTTTGCCCCCCCCCCCCCTTTAACCTCTTTACAGAGTTCTAAACCACAATCTCTTTTCACCTGTATGTTACCATGAAGAATGGGAGGACAGTATTTGTCAGAGAACTTACTGCCTGTCTCAACGCTATGTACCTACCGAAACAGATCCTACAAATAAACACAAGCACACAGAACTGTCTCTTATGTCCTCTGGACTGCTCAAGCAATGGTGAAAAACTAGGACAGGTTCATAGTTATGAACTGATGAGAGGGAGGGGGGGGAATAAAAACAAAAAGCCAACTGAAAAAACACCCATGAAACCAACTTACTTCACTTTCCAAGAAGAAAAACACTAATGTCTTCACAAGATTAGCATTCGGACTTTGTCTTCCCCTTCTTTTAAGTATTCCATCATCTTCAGGATCTCTGCGGCTGAAAAGCCTAGAAGAAGAAAAAATTCAGGACAAATTTCTTCTTCATTACCTTTGCCACAGTCATTTTATATCTACATACTCTTTTTACAGATGGACACTTAATATCTTAGTGCACAGCTCTAGGCTTTATTTTGAATGGAAGTAATTTGGAACAAATGTTATTTGAACAATTTTGTATTTGCTGAGTTGGTATTTTACTGACAGCGTCCAGTGGAACATGTAATTATAAAAAAAATACTGTACAAAATCAGTGATAATTGCAAATACTACGTTTATTGAACATCCCCACATGAGACTTTAAAGCAGCAAAGAAATAGTATGAAAAGGTCTAAAAAGTATTAGGTGGAAACTATCCTGTTTCCCTGAACATCTCATCAAGGTGTTGAACAAATTTTGTTTGTTTTACAGAAAAATACTTCATGAAATGGTCATCTGATCCAACTTTTTTGGGGAAAAAATGCTTATTATGACAGAAGTACAAACTTTATCTACTACATGAGCATTTTTAAATGTCTCAAAAAACATAGTAAGGAAGGGAAAGAAGAAGACAGATGAATATTTGTATTATCTATTCTGTACATAGAAGCCTTTAAAATATAGGCTTCAAAATTACTCCCGATCTCCTATTCAGAAAAACTACATCAGTATTACATTTTCTAGAAGTTATTTCTTAAGGCCACATCATTATTCAGTTTTTCTTAATTAAAGCTAATCGGAATCATAGTATTAATGCACACATTAAAATCTACAAGAAAAGTAAAAAACTAATTTCCCCTCTTACTTTTTATAAAGAAATTCCCCTGCGGCAACTGCTACTGGCCGATGAGCTGAATACACCAGATGGTAGACATTTTCACAGTCTTCTGCAGTCAGAACTTCTTCACTACTCCTAGGGGTGGGAATGGGATGAAGGAAAGAAAAAGAGGCTGACTCAAAAAAAAACATGAACTCTAGTGATGGGAGACAGAAATGAAGGAGAAGCTAAAGCTTTTCCTTCAGTTGTGCATCCTAAAAATAAAACCAAAGTATCTTGGTTCCAAAATCTTGTTAAACAGAAGTTACCTATACAGTATGAGCGTTTGGTAAAAGGTTAGGCTCAGAAGTTCACCTACTGCTCAGGAGACCCTACATTTATTTTCTCCAGGTCAAATCTTCCACAATAGCTTCAGACTTGTGAGACTCAGTTTTACAACTCTTTACTTAACTGTGGTAGGTAAGTAACAACACTCTTTTAGCCAGATTACTTCCACAATTCTAATTTATTCTAGTGTAAGAAACAGAGACACTTCTCTAGACTACAGATTATCTGAATTCTGCCAAGTTACTGTCCATGCCCATAGACCTCCGAAATACTTCTATGCTTTAGTGTTTGTTTTAGGTCAGGTAAGGAGATATACTTACTGTAAAACAAGAGTGAGTAATTTTATTGCTTGGACTGCAACATCATATTCTTTGTCAAGAGTCATAGACACAATTCTATCCTAAGAACACAAAAGAAGGTTATTTTCAAAGAGCAAAGAAAGGAAATACAAATAAATATATAAATATATTTTTAATGTTCTTAAAAATACGAAGCCACACTAACCTTGAACCGACTGGTGAAGAGTTCCAATTTGGAATTAAGCTCTTTATTATAGTAAAGCCCTTGCAAAGCAGTTAGGCATTTCAGCCTTACTTCCCCTTGCTAAAATAAAATTAAGAACTGGATTAAAAGTCAAGTATAGAATACAGATGTAATCTTCAAATCAGACATGACAAGATTCTTTTGCAGTCTGAATTAATTCAAAGATGAAATGTTGCCAAGATATACTATCAATATCATGTTAATAACATAAGAATATATCCTTGTTTGTAACAAGTGAAGAAAAATCTGTCTTACTTCCGTTAGTATCTCTAAGTCAAGATACATCTTTAAAGACTGAAACAAGTGTATTTTAAATCTCAAGACATTTTTGAAGCAGAATTCAACATATATTTCCTTTCACTTAATTAAAACTGGCAACATGTATATCATTAATAACTATTTCTTGCTGGAACAGAACTACCAAGTAGATACAGGGACAAACAAGTATTCCTTCTGAAAGACATTTTTTCCTGTAGCAGAGAACATGTGGTAAGGTACAGATACAAACACTTTACAGAAGCTTAGCGTTTAGACTTCAGTTTCTTATCACACCACTGCCAGTAGTTATTGTTTTGTGATGCCAAACCCATAAAAAGCATGAGCGAAAATACCTTATTTGTTTTACTTAAAGTTCAGTAGCTTGAAACAAATCTCCAATACAAGAGCAGAGACAATCTGCTGAGTCTACAATGAATCAAGTATCATTCATAAGCTATGTCTTTTGACCACTCCAAGCAGATATGAATCTTTAGCTTTTAAGTAACAGCTCGAGGCACTCATTACCAAAGGGGATTTCTTTTCACGTGCTTTTTAAGTTACCTGGCAATATCAGAATAGATTCTTAACTTGGCAAAACAGAGAAACTGTCTGGCTACATATGATTGGATTATTCCATATGAAATGCATTCAATTTAAATAGTTAATTATTACAGAATGAAAATCTGCATCAACAAAAAATAAGTAGATAAATAGAAAAGGCCATTTCCTTACAAGTAACATTTCCTTAAAAATCTGTACATGTTCTCTAAAACCATTCAAACCTTATTGGTATTTTACATATATGTTAAACACTAGTGCTTGTGAGGGATAAGAAAAGTAGTGACTGATCAGAACAGCTAAGAGATCAGAACCCGATTTGGCAAGATCAACATCCAAAAACGTGGACTTATGCTTGATATTCCATTCCTTATCTTCTGTGCAGCATACCTTATCATGCATAGTCCACCCTACATATTTTAAGTAGCTGTCATTGAGAAAGGCATCACTGTACATTTTCATCCATATTCCAATTTCTTCAATACAGATAGCTCTTATTTCAGCAATTGCATCTCTGTGGAGAGAAGCAGAACAATAGGAGCAAGCAGATGAATAAAAAAAAAAGTAACTAGTCACCAGCTTCCAAAATAAATTAATAAGTAAAGCTTACCGGTATCTATGCACAAAAACACCTTTGAATATTGCATTCATCATGTTTTCTATTTCATCTTGATTTTCCTGAAGCTGAAAGAATGAACAGAGAACATAAATACGGAGCACCACTTCTGCAGTCAAGACCACATGGTGCTGATGCTAGACAAACTAAACTAAATGAACGTTTACTTTACAAGTACGGATGTTAAATCCCTTTCTGAAATATTTACAAATGTGTTTCTCAGTACAATACACTATAATCTAATAATTTTCATCTACCACAGCATATAAGTTTTGGTAATTCTGACCACTGAAATTGTTCAACTGTGGCAAAGATAGCTAAGGTTTCTGCAGGTCCCTTCAGAAATTATTTGTAAGGAAATGGGATTTAATTTTCTACTGAGTGACTTACTAAGCCTAATATTTAGCCCAATTTTTAATATATATATGCTATGTTCTTTACGAACCTGTATTACACTAGGTCAGTACCTAAATCATGCGAAATGCATAACAGAGAAACTGTTCTTTATCCTAAAAAATATAGGATCTATATAGAGAAAATATAGATCAAGCACTTGACAAGTGGCTGCATGAGCAGAATATACACCGTTTTGCACGCTTCTTTCCACCTTGACCATAACAGAGAGAAAAAAAAATCCAGAAACAAAGTAATGGCAGAAAAAGAGAATTTATGAATATGGAACTTAAAAGTAATGTAGGAGACAACACGCAAAGGATTTGAAAAGTGATCCATAATCTTTTAAAACACAGAAAGTTGCATTTGCTTTGAAAGTGCAAGAAAGTCAGTTGAAAGATCTGAAGATAAGTAAATATTGTCAGAAGAAAAGCACGTTCTTTTTGCTGTTTGAACTATTAATGTGGAACAGAATAAGCCACTGTTAATGAGAATAGCCAATGACTGCAGATAGAGGCTTTCCAGTAAACCAAATTAACATTTATATAAAAAACAAAAATCAGACAAAAAACAACCACCAAATAAACCATAAAGAGACATTATTCAGACAGAATACTGGAGTGGGTGGGTGTTACAAAAGATAAAGACCTCTCCCTACAGAATTTTAAACAAAGAATATGAACCAACAGTTTCCATAGCATCACAAGATTTTGGAATTGGAAACAAAAGTATAAAGAAATAAAGCAAGAATAAAAAGACTAACAAGCCAAAATATCTAACGCTTATCTAATCTAACAAGACCTGTCTTCTGAAGTGGAGTGAGAGGGGGAAAAATATTAAAAATAAGAGACTGGAAAAAAATAAATATCAATGAATAAAATAAATTTCTGTACTAGATAAGGCTGTTATAAATGAAACAAACATTGAAATTAAACATTTGATTGAATGTTACTTTGAAACTTACTTTCACTTAATACAAGAAAAACTGAAAATCACAACCAAAGCTAGAAAAGCTTGTAAGAAATCCTAAGGGCCAAAATACGTATGTACAATTGAGATTGGGAAAAAGTCTCCACTTTCACGTCACTGCATTTCTCTGTGTATCCATGTATTACCTATAATAGAACTAGTCCTGCACACACATCTAGCACAACTGCATTTAATGGTAGTGCTTGGGTATTTAAGAGATCAGTCTAAAACTGCAAGATCTTTGGGACATAAAAAAACTAAATTTTCGAGGCAGTAAAAATGCAACAAGTAACAACTCAAAAAGCTGAATACCAAAGGAGAAATATTCCCCCCCCTTTAATCATCAGAAAGTTATTTCTGATGTCTAAAAAGCAAAAAGCTCACCCGTTCCCCAGAAAATAAAAACTAAAACCCGAATGAGCTAGAGCTTTCAACAAGACAGCACTGTCAGCAATGAATCAGCAAATCCCTTACACACAGAAAGAAAGAAAATAGAAGTAGATAGCATTTTCAATTTGTTTAGTGATTTCTGTAGAAGAAAGGACGCTATCAGAAGCCCTAAAACAGTTTATTCTGAGATTGATATTGACATCATAACAGCAGCATTTTGCACCATGACTGACAGGTTCTCTGGAACCCAAAAACAGTCAAGGCATGGAAGTTGTTGAGTATTTCCGCTGTTCAGAAAACTAGTCAAGAAATACAACAAATTGGCTAATGGGCAGGGCCCAAAGGGTTATGGTAAATGGGGCTGCGTCAGGCTGGCGGGCGGTCACCAGTGGGGTCCCTCAAGGCTCCATTTTAGGGCCGGTACTTTTCAATATTTTTATAAATGATCTGGATGTAGGAATAGAAGGTATTTTGAGCAAGTTTGCTGATGACACCAAACTTGGAGGAGTTGTGGACTCGAATGAGGGTGGAAAGGCCTTGCAGAGGGATCTGGATAGGTTGGAGAGCTGGGCGATCACCAACCACATGAATTTCAATAAGAGCAAGTGCCGGGTCCTGCACCTGGGACGGGGAAACCCTGGCTGCACGTACAGACTGGGCGATGAGACGCTGGAGAGCAGCCTAGAAGAGAGGGATCTGGGGGTCGTGGTAGACAGCAAGTTGAATATGAGCCAGCAGTGTGCCCTGGCAGCCAGGAGGGCCAACCGTGTCCTGGGGTGCATCAAGCACGGCATCGCTAGTAGGTCGAGGGAGGTGATTGTCCCGCTCTACTCTGCGCTGGTGCGGCCTCACCTCGAGTACTGTGTGCAGTTCTGGGCACCACAGTATAAAAAGGACATGAAACTGTTGGAGAGTGTCCAGAGGAGGGCTACGAAGATGGTGAAAGGCCTGGAGGGGAAGACGTATGAGGAACAGCTGAGGGCACTGGGCCTGTTCAGCCTGGAGAAGAGGAGGCTGAGGGGAGACTTCATCGCAGTCTACAACTTCCTCGTAAGGGGGTGTCGAGAGGCAGGAGACCTTTTCTCCATTAACACCAGTGACAGGACCCGCGGGAACGGGGTTAAGCTGAGGCAGGGGAAATTTAGGCTTGACATCAGGAGGGGCTTCTTCACAGAGAGGGTGGTTGCACACTGGAACAGGCTCCCCAGGGAAGTGGTCACTGCACCGAGCCTGTCTGAATTTAAGAAGAGATTGGACTGTGCACTTAGTCACATGGTCTGAACTTTTGGGTAGACCTGTGCGGTGTCAAGAGTTGGACTTGATGATCCTTAAGGGTCCCTTCCAACTCAGGATAGTCTATGATTCTATTACCAATTCCAGTCTCTCAATAATTTTCATGGCACTATCTGAAATTTAACTCTTTTTACAGAAAAACAAAAAGAAGCACTTTCTAAGTGACTAAGTTTTTCAAATATTAAAAATATGAAGAAATTAAAGAATGAAAGAGGGACTTTTAACTACCTTTACAAAAACAACAAAAGAAAAAACACCTTACATGGCAAAAATCATTGTTTGTCATATATCAACATTCATCCTTCAGCAGTCATAAAGCACATGAGCAGACAATAGCACTAACCTCCTTTCTTTTCTGTAGTAAGAGTTCCAGCCTATCATTAGCTCGTTTCCCAATTATTTTATTTCTTTCTGCTTCATACTGCCGTTGCGTATTGTCCATGTTAATACTAAGATTTAATGCCACATTCACTAAAGCAGTCATCAGCTTCATGGCTACAAAACAGTAAAAAATAGTAAGGATTATTTATCAGTTACCTATATATGAAGGATGATAGATAAACATCCTGATACTTCCCCTCCTGTCACCAGTTTTTGTATGTATGAAAGTCTGTTCACTGTAGATTTCTTGATTCGCAAGCTTCAGGACTTCAGCACTGTTTTATGTAGTGCTACTCCTTTACTGAAATTGTTCTGCACAATTACTTAACAACACAGTAACCTTTTGTTTCTTTATTATTTTTTAATACTATCAATATTTATTACTGAATGGATATACGGGACATGCTTCCTCCCCAAAAATACGTGGAATGTAAGATTTATAAAGGTAGCCCAGGAAACGTCAAAAGGATTCCATTACGAGAATCAGTCAAGAGTCATATTGCCCAATCATTCAACCTAAAACACGCAACAAGCTTTTTTTCCTTCAAAAGGAAATGTTTTAGACACCATACTGAACCACTCTTTGCTCATCAATTTCATTTTAATTAGGCAGTTTTTAACTATTCCTTTACATGCAAAATCAGAAAAGCAACATTAGCCAACTAAAAGACAACCAACCAAAATGTAAAAATACTTGGTTTTGTTTCTTTGTGTGTGATTTTACTTTTTAATCACCCCTTTTTTAAAAGGGCACAGACAAATATGCATAGATGTCTTGGTTTCAGTTAGAACAGAATTAATTTTCTTCCTAGTAGCTGGTGGAATGCTGTGTTTTGGCTTAGGATGAGAAGAGTGCTGATAACACCCCGATGCTTTAATTGTTGCAGAGCAGTGCTTATACCAAGCCAAGGACATCTCAGCCTTTTGCTCTGTCCTGCCAACGGGCAGGCTGGGGGTGCAGTAAAAGCTGGGAGGGGACAGACCCAGGACAGCTGACCCAAACTAGCCAAAGGGGTATTCCATCCCATCTGACGTCATGCTAAACAATATATAGGGGTGGCTAACCGGGGGAAGGGGGCCGGACTGCTCAGGGTTAGGCTGGGCATCGGTCAGCAGGTGGTGAGCAATTGCATTGTGCATCACTTGTTTGTACATACTATTATTACTTACCTATTATCACCATTGTATTATTATTATTATTATTATTATTTTCCTGTCTTATTAAACTGTCTTTATCTCAACTCACGGGCTTCACTTTCCATTTCTCTACCCCGTCCCAGAGAGGGAGGGGGAGGGGGAGCGAACGGCTGCGTGGTGTTTAGCTGCCGGCCGGGTTAAACCACGACACTACCCCATAAACAAGGAGGCAGACAACAGGACATACGCGGAACATTGTTAAGTGTGTATCACAAACATAAAGTTGATGAGTAAGGCATAAAGACATACATATATATCTAAATATTGTCACATGCTGTGATCTCTAAGGATATGAAGATGAAAAGAAGTAGTCTGAGCTAATCTTAGAAGCCAAATTACTGCAAATAACAGTAAATAGGAATACTAGGATTCTGTTAGCTTTTCCTAACCTATATAAAACCCAATCATCAAGAATACAAGCTGTAATCATGTGAAATGCAGAAATAACTACAAAGAGTCAACAGAATTGACTACTGATGTGAACAAATGCAAACAAGACTACTAAAAAAAATGTTATGTGACAGAAATTAACGTGCAACAGGGCAATTTCAGCAACTTTCATTCAGGTACAACTCAAACTTAAAAAGGTACTCAAACTGTGGTTTTGAAGAGCTAAAGTTTATATTTGCAGTATGGTGCAACAGTCAAATTGATGATACAGCAGAATCAGTATATTCACTTGAAATAAAAAGCAATTTTGTTCCTCCCTCCACAGTAAATGCTTTGGCTAGTGGGCATCTCAGAGCAGCAGCCTAATATGTAATGTTTTAATGTATAGTCAAAGAAGATGGCCAATGAAATTTAGCAGCTGACCAGACATCCAAAGCTGAAATTTGCTGTAAATCCAACAGCTCCAGTGAACTAACAAGAAACATTTCTGGTGTGACATAAACTCAGTTTCATGTGCAGTTTAAATTCACCTTGCTCAGATTAAAATTGCTACAATAAGCCTGGCATAAGCAGACTGCTACCCGATGTCATCCAAGACCCTTCTTCATTAACCTCTGCAGATTGACAGGTTGCTTATCCAGTAAGCCCATTGTCCATTATCACAGAGAATTTTAAAGAAATGTCATATTTAGCTCATAACAGATATCTAGATAGCCTGACAGACATGAAAATATTGAGTAAAATGAAAATTTAAAATCATACAGTAATTTAGTGACTGTATCACTGATGATTTCTTTAAAATTATTTCTAATGCAATGAATAGATATGCTATTTTCAACTACATTATGCCATGGCCTCTATATAAAGCACAGTTTAAATGTGTAGTAAAAATTGCATCCAATTTAAAATATGACTCTGGTTTGACTTAATGCAGAGCATACAGACAGAAGTTTGACCCTATTTTTGTAAAGTTTTTTTTCCTATTTGATTTTCTTAGTAGGATTAAAGATAACAAATGAAGTACTAGACAGCCAGTAAGGAAAGCTTTAAAGTAACTCTGAGTAACGTACTATAAGCTGTACCAAAACTAGTTACATTAGAAAAGCATATCACACAAAGAAACATGAGCTGAACAATCAATATCAAGCCATTCTATTAGAACAACTTCTTGCTGTGCAACACAAAACATAACACAGGTAAATAAACAAATAAACAGGTTAATAAAAATTCACTGACCTGCCAGCGTGCTAGTGTGCCGAAATGCTCTGACTTGTGAGTCTGACAATCCCGTAAGCAGTGAAATGACAGTATCCATCATATATTCATCATATATGATGCTATATTGACATTGTCGGACGAGTACTCCAATGAACTCACAAAAACTGGATTTGAACTTCTTCCACTGGGGACCAGCCATAGTTAGCGGATAATCTCCACTATCCTATTTAAAAAAAAAAAAAAAGACAGAGAGAGAGAGAGAGAGAGAGAGAGAGAAAGAGAGAGAGAGATACAAACAAGAAACTCTTTCAAATGTCTTTAGAATTATTTTTTAAATTAAGAATAAAAAGAGGAATAAGACTTCAGAACCAAAAAGATCTCAAAAAACAATCCATCAGAATAACCTTATTGCACAAATACACATCTACTCTAATTTATAGCTCAGGTTTGTTATATGCAGACGCAACATACTACAAGTCCTACAACAAAAGCTGCACAAAATCAGATATACCAAATTAGCAACTAATTTCTACTGCCTGAACTCTGCTTCAGGTTACACTAGAACAACAACAACAAAAAAAATCCCATGCAGCGTTAGTTAATATTCACAAACACTCAGATCAGGACCTTAATGAAGTTTCTAGGGATATGCTTATGTATTAGACTGAAAATTCCTTAAGTCAAATGACAAATTAGTCTAACGCCTTGAAAATACGAAATGTGTACTCCTCTCCTGTTCTGGGTACCTTTTAAATAATGGTAAAATGACAGAAAAACAATTGATGATCATTTCTTTTAGTGTTTCTGTGATCAGCAGCAATCAGATAAGCGATCAGCTGCAATCAGATAAGATGCCAAATTAAATTACAACTCAGAAACAAAAAACACATCCATGAAAAGGGATTAGAAATCCGAGAGTTGAGATGTTAATTAGAATTGTTACAAGAAAGAGTAAGCATAACACAGTGATAAACAAAAATCTGAACAAATAATCCTAACTGAAGCTTTTTAAATTTCAGGTGACATGACAGTAATCAAATCCATTTATGAATTAATGTCAAAGAATAATAAAATACCTTTAAACCTTTATCTGTTAAAATTCCAAATTTTCTTTGGATTTTAACTTAAGAGGAAAAAACCCTTACTACAAATTTGGGGAGGAAGATCTAGTTATCTTCACATTCTTTGGAATATAGGGTGAAATGAAAACAATACCAAAAACCCCCAAAAAATAAGTAAGAGTCCATCTTGTTTACCCCACACTCAGTGGAACAAGAATAAAAGAAAACTTGAAGGCAGAAAGACTACAGTTTCCATGAAATGCAAAGCATTGAAGTATTCAACTAAAGAATAATCAAATTCAAATCTCCACAATTTGTAGAGTAATAGACATGTTGAAATAAATTCAACAAACATTTCACAAGTTCCTCAGAAGAGACTTAAGGGCCTCACGTCCACAGAGGGGTATGGGGGACATTGGAGGAAGTATGCCATTTAACCCCAGCAGTAGAAGTTCCCACTGTTCAAAAACTGAAAGCGGACAGTTATTTTATTAATAATTTAAGGAATCACATACACACATTTTTTATTTACTAGTCTTGTAAGTTCAAAATTAGAGAGTTTAAGATTTTCCTTCAAAGTCTTGTCATTTTTACCGTTGTTACTTGAAGAAATCTGTAGGATTAGGACAGGTAAAATGGAAAAAAAAATCTAATATCAATAAATTCTCAGCACTCATTAAATTACCTCATCGAATTCTTCGGTCATTTTTCGGATTATTTCAGAGTTCTGCATGTGTCGGAACATCTCTGCTGTGACTACTCCTACAATTCAGATTAGGTTATTATTAACACTTTTAAAATGAGAGGGGTAGATGGCAGATGACATATCTCCTACTACCATGTAAAAATGGTCAATTTACACCTAACCTACAGATTATACATGGTTTTTTTTTGGTGGTGCTGGGTGGCTCTGTTGTTTTTTGCTTATTTTTCAAGTTGTTATACTCTTCATTTTACCTTTTGTAACAAGTGTGGGGCGCTACAGTTTTTCCTATTATATGAAGTGTTTGTTCACACCATCTAAAATTCACTCATTCGTTCATATCCAGAAGTCAATGATATTTGTTCCAGATGTCATCAGCTGAGAGACCATACTGATCTGAAGTGACCTTCTAGTATTCAAGATACTAAATGGTGTAAGACTATTTTGAACAGTTCTATTGCAGTTTATCATCTACTTCACTATGATAAAACACAATGATTTCATGCAATTTCTATTTCTCTTAGGCTCAATTTTTTCATGTGTAAAGGGTGATATAAAAATAAAGAGACCTCCTAAAGTTTACTACAACTGTACTGGAAAATTCATTACAAGCATCATCTCAGAAAGCATTAGAAGATTTTGTCATTTTGTCTGGTAACAATAATGAAAAGGTCACTGCTCTTGAAAGCATGACTAATATCTACTGAGGAATGCTGTTAGCTTTCTGGAGATTTATTCATGTTAAAAGTTTATCTGGAACGAGACACTATCAAATGCACTGATATTGTAGAGTAAGTTACCTTCTCTTCAAAACAAGATGAGAAGAAAAAGAATGGAGGATGTGGATTAGAGGAAAGATTCTGGAAAATCAGAAGCTCCCCAAAATAGAAAATAAACTATAGAAATACAGTTTTACTGTAGACAGGCTGCCATGGAACCACCCATTTTTTACATGAAATAACTCTAAAAGGCTATTAAATGACCATGGAATGCTCACTGATGTGAAGTAGATAAATCCAAACTTTGATTCCAAGACCAAGCAAGTTAAGCTATCAATACTGAAGACAGATGTTTTTCTAACATAATAGCAGCAACAGAGGAAGATATGGGAAATAATTAAGTACCAGTACTGCATTTTCTTCAGTGTGAATGCAAAAGGCTTAACCTACATTTTGAAGTGTTTCTGTAATATTTCTAAACCTCTTGCTCCCCTCGCTACCATCTTCAAAAATACTTGTTTGACTCTAAGAACCTTATATATAATACAGACTAGCCCCAGGGATGGAGCAGTCCTTCAGCACATGCAGCATAAAAGCAAAAATGAAACATGCTGTAAAATTATATGAAGAGATGTGCAAATATTTCCGTATCTTACCTTTGCAGCCTGAACACTGAATAAAGAAGTTAATGAGATCAAGAAGTGCTATATCTCTGTCATGTTTGTATGACTCTATCCAGTCATCCACTACAGACTGAAAAGAAACAAATATAAAGTCAATTTTTAGCTTTTAATAAACTGAAGAATTAGTGTTATTTAATCTTCTTTCTAGTAAGCGATTCTTGCTCCTTCTGTAATTAACTGGAACTCTGGATTTTTTTGACTGATACAGAACAAAATGTTTGAACGATCCTTTACTGTCATAATAACATTTTCAGGAAAAGAACTCATTTCCATTCTATAAACATATACAAGCACAAAACAGATGCTAAGACATGAAGCACAGGAATACCACATAGTAACATTTTTTGAGGAAGAGTACAAAACACAATTAGTAGATTTTATAACAGCAATTTTTGTGTGTTTGGTTTTGTTTTTAACTAGTGAAACTTCTCAAAAATATTATTTAGGCTTTTAGTTCCAACAGCTGCAACTCCCTATACTCTTCCTAAATTCTGCCCTTATGATGAATTGTGTTTCATGTACATCAGCTGTAACGGGATGAACAGCATTGCCCTACACTGTATGGACATTAATTGCTGTGTTAACTAAACCAAAACATAATGGCTAATAAAACAGAATAGCAGTAAGACAATTTTACTACAGAATGTTAAAGGGAAGCAAATTAACAGGAAATCTGTGATTGTGGCTTTAAGAATTCACATGCAATTATCTACAAACCATCCATGTGTATAGCACAAACTGTCTACTGCAGAAATCATATAAAGGCATACATTTAACACAAGCACAAGAGAATTGCTTTAGCCTTAAGCTCTCAGTTTTGAGTAGTTTAGTATGTTGGTATCCTGCCCTAAAATCTAGATTAATTTTCAATAACAAGAGATGATGAAATAGTTCAGGGCTTCCATAAGAAAATCAGATTCCACAGCATCCCGTCAACTATTCTCAGTGCTTACTCTTACAAGCAATAACGGTGCAAGGGCAAATAAAATATACTGCCATAGGAAAAAAAATCTGAACAGAAATACAGCTAAATCCCTCTTCCCTCAATGAAAGACTGCTTATAGTATGATATAACTTGTCAGCAAGATGAGAAGAATTAAAAATGCAAGTGAAACTGTCATTGTCTTCCCAGTAGGAGCAGAACCTACAAACTAGTACTGATTTGATTAATCATGGGGGAAGAAAAAAAAAGAAACCTAGGAAAAGTCTTAATTTAGGCTTATAAAGGTCACTGTGCAAAACCAAGAAAATGCTAGGAAGGTGACAAATATTTCAGTTAGGAAATATTTGTTTTCAGAATTCATGTATTTTAAAGAACCTCCAGCAGAAAAGTAAGTGTCCTGAAGCTTTTTGTCTCTGCAGATGAACAACCTGTTTTTCCCACAGAGAACTGACAAACTTGGAAGAACGTATGAAACAGAATTAAAGAAAATTTTGATTATCAAAATCTTTTGAGGTAAGCAAGTGCTAATGGCTACAGAGAAAAAATTTCACACCAAGTGCTGAACTAAAGACTTCATTTAACTTTATATGTACTTGGTAATTAAAATATGGACTCAGATTCATGCTGTTACCTAGGTATCAATTTCCCCACTTAACAGAGGCGTTGCAGGCAAAGGTCTATTTTTCTCTTGGAAAGCAAAAGATTTGACTGTTTATAGAGTTGACATATCATGCAAATATAACCCGCGATAATTGGCTGGAAATATAGCAATCAGTTAGAACAGTATAGTTTTTCACTTACACTGAAATACGTCAGAATAAAACGAACAGAAGCATCAGAATTTCTCTGATCAAATATATTAAAGCAGTATGTATAAGTAGCAAGTACTGAAGTAGTATAAGTAGTATGTATAAATCTGAACTAAATTTCTCCCAAGGAATTCAGGCTTCAAGGTTCCCAGCTTGAAGCAGGAGCCTGCAAATCTCAAGAGGACTGCACATAGACCAAGCTTCCTGCACACATACCAGAGAAGCTGTATGCTGATTTTTAATCCCAAAGATAGTCTTTCTGCTAGGCTGCTGGGGAGTCACATGAGTGAGTCAGCAAGAACTCTTCACGGCTAGCAGGCTTACATTTTAACCCTCTCTTCACTGAAGATTCACAGAGTCAAGCAAAATCTGGTAATTTAAGATAATTTTCTATATAAAAGCTAATGCTCTTAATAGGTTGACTTCAGTCCTATCAGTAAAAGCAGTGCCTAATGCATTAACTTCTACCAGGTTGAAATTTCCTAGCCAAAATTCCAACCTTTCTTCATTCAGAATACTGGAATTCACTTTGAATATATTTTGAATTTCTTTATTATATGCCCGATTATTCATGCCTTGCATTTAGCAATGAGAAGTCAGTTATTTTAAGTTCAAATCTTAACAATGCAAGAATTCTTATTCTAATCTGTAACTAAAAGCTACAATGAAGAAAAAATTGCCCTAGGCTTTATTTTCTTAAACTATATGTACTAGGAAATATTTTTATATTTAACTTGTATATTCATCCAAGTCTGAAGAACAACATCTCAAGTCTTACCTGCATAGCACTCTTGCCCATTTTCACTACCTCAAACAGCATCATGTTTTCCACACCATTCTGTTGGTGATGTCCATTCATCCGATTTGGACCACCAGGTTTCCCTCCTCCGTTTCCACTTTTCCCTTTTTCTGCTGGTCCTTTTTTACCTTTTTTACAGGTCTGCAATCATACACACACATACACGTTTTAAATAGTTATTACGTAGTAATTAGAATAAATTATTACTCATACCATGAAAATTATACACAAGACCTTTTGTTTCCAAGAGCCAAACTTAAAATCAGAAGGTGAGATAAAATTAGCCAGGGCAGAATAGCTGATTCTGACTGATACAGAAGATTAACAGAAACTCTACAGGTTCTGTATTTCCTTCTCTGGTTTAAAATCTTTCGGCAATTAAAAATGTGATTAGTGACAATGACACAAAAGGTTTTCCTTGCGTTTAAACTGTAAAACAAAATAAAAATTTAATTGAAATGTTGGTTTCTGTTCGCTTTTCAAATGAAAAGAGCAAGAATCAATGACATCAACCAAAAGAGACTGTATTAATACCAGGTTTAAGTATAAGAGGGCACACATGCAGACTAATCAAAGCCCTCCCTTGTGCCTTCACAACACAAAGGAAATATCATGTAAATACTCAAGACTAAGTATTTCAATAAAAATACAAATATAAACTCTATTCACAGGACAATTGCATTTAAAAAAAAAGTATAATAAGGAAATAAGAATAAGGTAACTCAGCTCCAAAACAAGTGCTCAACTCTTCATGCTTTAACAGTACAAGTATTTCACTGTCCCCGTAAACTGAACATACTTTTCCTTTGCCTTGTTTTTGGTTTTTTCCTTCAATATCCTCAAAGTCCGTATCAGAAGAGAAGTGTGTTTCAGACTCCCTGCAAGGTTAAAACACAAACCATTTATACATCTCACCAGAAACATTCTTAAATAAACTACATAAAGTCACGTTATGTCCTCAGTCCAGTAAGTCAACTCCAACAGAAAAACTGTTGTTATCTCCTGTTTTTTTAAGTCTACTGTGAAGGAACAAATCAGAGCAAATCCCCATGCTCACACCTTGCCTCAGCCAAAGAATAAAAAAAAATTCCTTTTACCTGTGAAAACCATATAGTGGGGCTAAAAAGCATGAAAGTCAGCAGAAATGGTAACAGGTTGGGAACTTCATTTTTGGCATGTGACAAACATTACAAAATTTCAACCATCAAACACTACAAATGTCTGCCACAAATAGGGCAGTGCGCAACAATGCCACTACCTTCCCTCACAACCAAAGTGTCTCAGCAGACATCATCATGCTGTCAAAAGAACTAAGTAGTTATGTTGAAATGTATGGGGAGAGAAGATATTTTAAACAAGATTTCTCCACCAAAAAAATAACCTGAAGGCTTATGTAAGGTAAAAAGAAAATAAGTAAAAAAAAAAAAAAAATCAAATTTGTTTTCCTACATTATTAACATATGCTGCATCAAAATACAAACCCTTTATTGCCTATGACAAAGTCAGGGGAAAAAATTCACCTGAATTATTACTAAGTAATCCTTAGTTTAAATTTTTTATTTCTACATTTCCTATAGCAGACATCATAAATGATGCTATTTTAACACATACATGCGGTACAATGAATTCCAGCTGCTATTACAAATTTCTGATACACATTTCCTGATTCAATTTAACAATGTAATCATAACGATGACCTGAACAGGGGGCAGAAGGAGCCATTCCTATTTATTTATTCATAACTTTCTGAAACAATCTAGAAACTTAAGGTTTCTCACTGTTGTGGAACTGTCTGAAAGGAAGTTTCTGCCTTGTAACATGTATTTTGCTATTTCTGATTTTGTCATCCATGTATTCTGCTATAGATTGAACACACAACCTCCTTAACACAGAACCATTTCTTTGCATTTTTTGGGATTATTTTGAACCAGCCTAATTTACTCCAGACTGCTGAAATATATTCATGCTGATTTCTTGGCAACTAAAAGGTGAGGAACTGCATTCTTCTGGTCTACTTTAACTAATCATTTCATTTCTCTGTTCAAAATGTAAGCTATTTCTAAATTTAAATTTTCAAAATTCAGATACCTATTCTTAAAACTAGATCAGCAGACTAGTCAAATAAACACCCCAGGAACCAACACCTGAAGGGAAGCTAAGACTTCAGCTTTAACTAAAGCATTTGGCATTGGGTGTTTCAGATATAAGGCAACCTGCCCCAGTTATTCAGGGTAAATACCCTTACACAACTTCACCTCTCTCTATAAAGGAAGGAAGGAAGGAAGGAAGGAAACTTAGAATTTCTTTATTTCTAACCAAAGTTTCTTCTTCAATACTTTGATTCTGTAAAACCTTGACAAATACACCATGTAAACAAAGAAGTCTGTCATGATGACTTCCTAGTAACAAAGCTTAAAAATTGATTTAAAAATAATTTATAAAAAGGACTTTTAAAATACTTAATTATCACTGAACAATCAAGAAATAATTCAAGCAGTGCTTTATTTTAAACTGGAAAAAAATCTAGAACCATATTCAATCATTTTGTTTCCTTGTTTCAAAGAGAAAAACCAACCACATCTATTACCACTAAGAAGCACTAGTACATGTAAATGAAACCAGAAATTCTTAAAGCACTTACTGAAGGAGAGTAAAATCAGTTGGTATTTCTGGAGCTGCTATCATTTCTTTATCATCTTCTGGAACACCACTGTATTAGAAAGATACTCAAAAACCAGTCTGAAGTACGAGCTTCCTTTCCTTTCTTCCTTTGTAGCGGACAACTTCTGAAATAATAGTAATAATAAAAAATCACATTAGAAACATTTCCACATAAGGGATAAAAAAAGCTGGAAACATAGAAAATATTAGTTCACACCACCTTATGTTTCCAGACAAGCTTTTTCCTGCTTAAATAAAGATTTTATATCTTTGACTCCTCCCATTATCTTATGAAAAAAAAAAAAAAAAAAAGTATGTCCACAAATGTTAAAATCAAAGTAAAATGAAATAAAGCGCTTGGAAAATAAATGCTATTCTGAATAGCTTGAGAAAACGGAATGGCTTTCATAAACACCTTGCAAATAACTTTTTTCTTCTAAATCTATACTAGACTCAAATTTGAACTGTAAGACCTTGTACTGTAAAGTTCAGACTCTACTACCAACACTATGATATTGTGGTTAACCAAACCAAAAAACAGATTTGATTTTAAACTTAAAGCAGTGTGTGCCCATTTAAGAACACTATGTATACCAACTTTGAATCTGATGTTTAAGTGCTCCTGATACTTAGCACAAAGATATGTTCTTCTGAGTTCTTACAATCTAACCAGCTATTTCACAACTCCCTGTCTTCCTAAGTTGATAAACCAGGCTTACAAGTATTAACATTTAAAGCACTCAACATGTCTCTAGGAACATCAATGAAGATAATACTATCTACGTATTATGAAGAAAAGTATCAGAAACAGTGTAGCATCTTATCAAGAAAATGTAAGATTGCAAAATATTTTCTTTTCCAGTTATTTATAATTAAGATTTTCCCATGTTTGGGGGCAGGGCGGACAATGAATGCTTCAAATGTGAAATTCAACCATGCATGCTAAAGCCTTCTGTGCCAATTTCCTGTCTCAAACTAAATTTTACACAGTGACAAAATTAAGGAAGCATGAGGTTCAGGTATTTTAAAGATACAATAGCACAGAGAAGAACCTTCAAAGTTCTCTGCTGATTCTACAGGTTGTCGGAGTAATTAAGTATTTGAGCAAAAGATACAATTTTAAGCTCCATGCACTTAGCATGCCAATGTCTGGTAGCAACACTTAAAAGCCTGCATTTCAATAGAGCACATAGATGCTGTACATTTCTTTCCTGCAAGTGCTTCTTCTGAATGCTAGGGGCCACTGTAGCTTCCAAAATTTGGTGAGCTGAGAAAAAACACAAACCCTGAACTTAAATCTCTGTTTCTTCACATTTCACACAATTATATAAAGACAGAGAAACAAGAGTGGAAGTAAACAGTGGTGAAAGGAGAGATTCAAGATAGGTAGGTGCATCTCAAGACAGCCCACAACTACTACAGTACATGCCATCCAGAGCACAGTGTGAGATCAAAAGTTTCACAAACTTTGTCACTGCAGAACAGCAAAAACCTTTGTCACCTCTTCCTCCCTTCCTTAAAACCACAAATGCACATTACTGGTGCATCACAGCCTCCCCTGCTTGGTTTATATGTAGTTTTTAGCAAATAGCTACTCGCAGGCAGCAAAACATCCATGCATCATTTGGAGGCTCTGCCATTCAGAATCACCCAATTTAATCCCCCAATAAAATGGGCAAAAATATACCTTGAGAACTTAATTCCTGGATTATCAAGTTACACTGGTTCACCAGTGGGTACCCAGAGCAAACGCATGGGGAGTATGTGACGGAGCAGCCAGGTGCAGGGGAGGGCCAAGCAGTGCTCCTGCCTTGGTGGCGCAGAACTCTGATGACAGCCAGGCAGCCTGCATGGCTACCTGCTCCACTCGTACTGTGCCGCAGTATCATCATTCCAAGTGTATCAGGTATAAAAAATAAAAATAATCTAAAAAAAAATCCAAAGATTTGCTGTGATTTCTGTCAGCAATTGTAACTTGGAGAATCAGGCTGGCGCCTCCTGGGAACGTACCTCAGCGAGGAGCAGGGCAAGGGGAAGCAAGAGGTGAGCAGCCAGCCAGCCACCCAAGTACCATTCAAGGCACACGTGTGATTCTAAGCCAGCACAAAGTAAAGGTACAAACTTCAAAAGGCACACAGTTCTCTTTCAAGTTCAACCTGTCCACCAACGTGTTATTTGACTTGTGTAGTTTCAGTTTTTCAATGGTGAGAAGCACCGTAAGTACTCAAGACATGATCAAGAAGCTCAGATGCAAATCACAGAATCACAGAATTTCTAGGTTGGAAGAGACCTCAAGATCATCGAGTCCAACCTCTGACCTAACACTAACAAGTCCTCCACTAAACCATATCCCTAAGCTCTACATCTGAACGTCTTTTAAAGACTTCCAGGGATGGTGACTCCACCACCTCCCTGGGCAGCCTGTTCCAGTGTCTAACAACCCTTTCAGTAAAGAAGCTCTTCCTAACATCTAACCTAAAACTCCCCTGGCGCAGCTTTAGCCCATTCCCCCTCGTCCTGCCACCAGGCACGTGGGAGAACAGGCCAACCCCCACCTCACTACAGCCTCCTTTAAGGTCCCTGTAGAGAGCGATAAGGTCGCCCCTGAGCCTCCTCTTCTCCAGGCTGAACAAGCCCAGCTCCCTCAGCCGCTCCTCGTAGGACTTGTTCTCCAGGCCCCTCACCAGCTTCGTCGCCCTTCTTTGGACCCGCTCAAGCACCTCGATGTCCTTCTTGTAGCGAGGGGCCCAAAACTGAACACAGTACTCGAGGTGCGGCCTCACCAGAGCCGAGTACAGGGGGACGATCACCTCCCTAGCCCTGCTGGTCACGCTGTTTCTGATACAAGCCAGGATGCCGTTGGCCTTCTTGGCCAAATTTCATATTA
The DNA here is from genome assembly GCF_047663525.1 of Anas platyrhynchos. Lineage (NCBI taxonomy): Eukaryota > Metazoa > Chordata > Aves > Anseriformes > Anatidae > Anas > Anas platyrhynchos. The sequence continues at coordinate 2,235,140 of NC_092596.1, forward strand.
TGTCTCATTAATACCACCTATTTACAGTAATAAAGTTACCTATTCCATAAAATTGATGGTACTGAGATAGAAATCAAGTTAACCATTTGTTTACACAATTAACACTTTTTCAGTCTCCTATATAAAAAGGAAATTATCTTCCTACCAGTTCTTGCAAAAGTATTTCTCAAAAAGCAGTATAATACAATCACATGGGAATCTTTTGAAGAAAAAATATAAAAACCATGTAAAATGACAGGCAAATGATTAAATTATGTAATTTCTAAATCAAAGAGTCAAATCACCTGATAAAACCAGCTGGCTGGAGTTTATATCCACTTGCACTTCTTGGAAAAAACACTCATCTTAGGCCAAGCAACAGATGAAGAAAAAAAAATGTCATTGCTTGGACATAACCACTTCATGAAAATAGGAAGTAAATATCTAGTAATTCAAGACGCTGTATAGAGTTTAGCTACTAAGATTTAAGTTTCAAGAATTGTTTTTATTGAAGGAAGTAGAAGAAACTTGGCCCTCATGAGCGCAACTATATACTAGTATTAATGGAAGAGAGTAGTTTCAGGTGACTGCCCTGCAAGAATACAAGAGCTAAGGCTGTAAGGGATCTCCAGTACCAAGCTCAGGCCCCAGGAATGACCAAAAAAATAAAAACAAAAAAAAACCACCTTGCATTAGTTCCAGTAAGGGCTCATTTTTAAAGTTTTACATACATAAAGATTATAAGAAGGACCTTGGAGTCTTGCCAAGTAGGGTCAAGCTAACCCAGCACTTCCTCATGGGCAGATGCCGGCAGAAGCTGCTCAGGGAAGAACCCATTTGCTTTGTTTTTACTGGTGATGTTCTCCTTGACTTCTCCCTCCAACATTCACAAATAAGTCGGGGATTTTTTTCAGCCAAACACATTATTTCTGCATTTCACAGAACAGAATCAGTATTTTTCCATGAATATTCTATTACTTTTTTAACCCAATATTTAGCTGTCATGATATTCACACAAGAGCTTCCACAACCAAACTGTATAATATAAAGAAGCACGTTCTTATCCTTGAGCTCAACATTTTCTAATTTTATTTGGTGTTCATGGGTTTTAGTATTGGGAAAGACTGGTAGTGGCCATTCCCCTAATATGCTTGATCTCAGTAAATGCCTTTTAGAAATTCAGGGTGCCTGCCAACATGTATTCTTCACACACGGATCTGATGACTCACTCAAAGCACACTGTTTGGGAAGTTGATCAGAAGGAGGAAAACTGTCCGTACAAGCATTCTACCAGAACTTTTAAAACATCAAATTCTTCATAGTGCAGTCTGAAAGGAAGAAAGTAAAATTTATGCAGATGCCATTCCAAGCAATGAAAGTACATTAAAAAAAAATACATTAGCTATTAATGTGCTCTAATAAGCATATTTTTTCAGTATAATCAATACACCTAAACTTAAGAGCATCATAAAATGCAGTTCTTCGGACTTTTTTGTTTGTTTGTTTTGTGTATTTGCATGTTCACAGCACTCTAACTTTAATTTTCCTAAGCATATACTGAAATCTCCCACTCTATGAGAAGTTTCAAAAGTCACTCAACTTTGTGAAGTCATAATTAAATTATTAACTATAAAAATAAAATGTATCCTGCTGAAAGATCACAAGGTGGAGCTCTAGCCTAAAGCTAACTGAAGAAACTCCAAAAAGACAGGTCATCCAGAGGCTGACCTAGTTATTTCTGTGCAATAAACTTTGTAACAGATTGCTAAAACAGCAGTAATATTGTAGCACATTTTCTTAAGATTTATATATAAATTGCATAAGGACACTGGAAGACTCCTACATCTTTCCTGAAATTAATGCACGTAACACGTTTGATTCAGTGACTCTTCCAAAGACGGAAATGCATCTCGCTGCTGTAGTACAACCAGTCTCCTGTAAGTAGCTTTCGAAAGCAAGAAGAGGAATTTCGAAATACACTTTAATAGCAGAAATAACATAACCCCTTCCTGTATCTTGCTAGATTTTTGCAAACAAAATGTCAACAAACTAAAAAACATTAGAACAAGAGAAGTAGTCAGAGAACACTAATCATATATAACGTTGCTAACTCTAAATGTAACAGTTTCCATTTAAACTAATTTTACTCTTAAAAGAACTAAGCATGAACAACTACAATTAGAATGTGTCTTCACTGAAAAACAACTTCATTACATGCACAGGCTAAACAAACACAAATATAAGCCAGCCAGAAGCCTTTGTTAAGTGTATGTGTATATACACAAACACAAAATACAAAAAATTACAAGGTCTGTCCATGAAACCTAAGTTTCATGCTCTCATGTAAAAGCACTAACTTGAGTGTTATTGCATGAACTCGTGGCAGAACAATTCAGGTAGCTGGTTTTTGGTTTGAGATGGATTCTCCAAAGTACACACACACAATTCCCACCCTATTATTTGGAGGCTTTCTTTTTGGGGGGAACACAGAGATCATAGAATCGCAGTATATCTCAAGTTGGAAGGGACCCACGAGGACTGAGTCCAACTCCTGGATCCCCAGCGGAAAACGGCTACGTGAACAGGACAAAGATTTAGTAAATGCAGAATGACTGTTCAGAGGTGTATTGATTTTTCACTGTAATTCAGTTAATCATCTGTAAAAAAAACAGGGACCTCACTTTCTTTATTCAGAAAATTAGAACTTGAAAAATTGCAATGCACTCAGCTGTAGAAATGATAATGGCTCAAGAAGTTCATCCCTGAATTATTTATCTACCCATGAATGAGAGGTGCTGATGCTTCAGAAACAATTACACAGTAGTGACAGTTAAAATGCTAGCCAGATCAAAGTTTAAATCAAGGACCAAAAGTATTCCCAATATTTTCCTGAAATAGTTGGAAAACTAAAGTAGAAGAGAAAGCTGGTACAAACTACAGTGTTCCCCTCACTCTTTTTCTGAGAAATCAGGATATGCTTCAACTTTTGTTTTTATAAAATACAGTTTGTTTGTTTGCAAATAAGTATGCTTCTCAACACTGCTGTTGCAGTCATCTCCACAAACAAGACTAAACAGTGGATTTTTAGGCAAGATTTTGAGCAACTCCATGACATTCCCTACAGGCCTGCAGGAGCATTATTTGTACTAATATTACACAACCTAGTATTTCAACGGCCAACAAGCTTTAAAGCAATCCTGTAATTTGAGTAAAATACACAAAACGTACTTCAAGTAGCATTCTATATTGTAAGAAACTGTACTTCAACATGATTTAGTTATAACTGTATCAGCAGTTTGATCATATTATCATAGCATAATCAAGACTAAACTGAACAATAATGCAATTAAAACCTTTAGATGTGTGGTTATTTTCATATTTTTTGCTTAACAGCTAAGTCTCAAGCTTCCTTTACAAGACCACCTGGAATAACCATCAATCTACACTCCTCCATGCTCACCAGCAGACAGTGTACCTACACAGAAAATACCAAAAGGCAGTGAACAGTTAACAAGCCAACAAATAACCTAAATGACCTCATTTGTACCGATCTTGTATTTTCAACCTATTTCTTCACTTTTTTTTTTTTCTTTTCTGATTTTCCAGCTCGTACACCACCTCTACACCACTTTGTGAACATCTTTCAGTTCCTCTTCATCTTTCAAAAACCAAAGAAGCGATCTTATGGTGGCCAGTTATGTTATGCTGTCACACCGCCACTTTTATTCCCTGACCTGCTGTTTATTCAATGTTTATAGTATTTGCTCTTTAGCTGACGCAAATGGTTCACTGGTAAAGTGGTAAATTGCCACCCCAGATGATGCTTTTGTGACACACCTACGATATTGTAACCATGGGCTGCTGCTGGAAGCAGTGGCCTTCCTTCCCACTCCACTCACCAAACACAGCAAGTTCCCACTCACTCCTCTCTTCTAGCACTCAACTGAGGCAAAAGCAAGAAAGGTCTGAAAACAAAACTGTATTTTCTTCTTGGCATGGTCAACTCTCCACTGGACTGGACAACAGAACCACATCACCCTGCAGCCACATGAGGCACCCACCAGGCATGTACCAGTGGCAGCTCAGACCCACCTGACAGAGCTCCCTCACTGCCTCCCTTGCAGCAGCAGCACCAAGAGGAGTAACGCCCAGCTGAAGTCCTTGTGACAGCTATTGCTAATTCTCCCACCCAACCTCAGTAGAGCCCACAGCAAGCCGACTGCTTGCAGCTCTGGGTGCCGCAGCCTGCAAGAAGGGCTGGGTCCCCACCAGGCAGCACCCACCCACTAGTTGCCATGCTCTGAGGCCCACCCATGCCCATGATGCCTTCTCAAGGTGTTCTCCCTGCCTTTTTCCACACGCGGTTCCTGCATTTCATTCGGTAGCAGGCCATGCTGTGACGGCGGGGCACCTTGCTCCTGCAGGCGAGGAGCGCAGCCATGAGGTGAAGGCGGCTGCCAGGCCTGCTGCTGGCCAGGAGAAAGCCAGGCACTGGGAGAACACCAGTCCCCACAGACAATGCGCACACCACTGAACACTACAGCAAGTTTATTTCACAGTTTAATGTCTTTAAATAGGTTTTATTTGAGGGGTGGGAATATAAAAGACATGAAAAAGGCTAAAACCTAAAATAAAGGTTTAGACTTGAATATGAGTCTAGAAATTTGAAAAGAGAATTACAGACCAGGACCTCCGTACCATCCTAATAACTGCCAACCCCAACTTCACCATCAAATAGTCCACCCAACTCATTACAAATGATTTTTTGGATTTCTGCTTGTTTTATTACATAAGTAGGTGGAACATCTATTCTGGAAGGGAGAGTTTGCTATGGTGCTTCATGGGTCATACAATTACTCATGGAAATACCATTAATAACATCAATATCCTTAATACACTAAGTGAAATACTATTCCATGGTGTAAATATAGTTTTGGTATTGAACCATATGAAGTTTCTGTATCTGTATTTAGTAATTTATATTGTCAAGTAAATTGTTTGAAACAAAAGATACAGGCATTACAAAATACTGAAAAATGAGTTAACTGTACAATAAGAGCAACTGCTACTATTAAAAGGGAAAAAAAAGTACCTGTAATACTTTTTAAATATTCCACCCAACGATATTCCTGAGCATCTCTAAAAGACACCTGAAAATCCCAGACATCTTTAAAATGTTTTGATTTTAGATGTCTTTTTCAAAAAGGTAAAGGTATGATAACAAAAGTGAAAGTTATACCTCATTGTGTCTGTCACATCTTCTCCTGCCAAAGAAGAAATGGCTTCCAGATGTTGTAGTCTGAGTGGAAAATGAGGCTCTTAGGATGAATAAAAGCCAAGTCGGATGACAACCAAAATTAAAAAAAAAAAAGCCACATATGCCTATTTTAAAAAAAGCCAAAAGAAGTACTAATTGATTTATGATACAAGGCCAGCACACCTCATCCACCTAAATGCCCCAAGTTTCCAAACTGAACTGTAGAACACATTCCCCCTCACACATTGACGTTTCCAAAATGCATAACCCGTCAAAACCTTGGCTCTTGCATAAGTTACTGTCCACAGCAAACAGGTAACCAGCTACATAAAAGACAGAACCAGCATTGTTCAAACAGACAGCCCATGGTGATGAACGGCTTCAGTACCCTCTGCAGAGGTAGGGTTTTCCAACAGACGAGATATTCCATCTGGCAAGTTCTATTTTTTGTTCTCACACTGATCAATGCAAGCCTGCAAGTTGCCTCACTTTGTAGCAGCCTCAGCTTCCCCTCCTACCACACAGGTTTTCCTCTTTGAGAAGTCCAGGTCACTGGGGCTTTGTGCCCATGACTTTGTTTGGGCCTTTCTATGAGCAACTGCATTCGATTATAAACTCTGGCGGGGGGACCATATGGTACACACTACGTAGCATCAGCCACTGCTATAACACACTCGATATTAGATGACTCAAATATGGGAAAACCCCTTAAAATAAAACTACTGAAGAGCAGAACGTAAAACCTCTCAAGCACATCTCAGAGTGAGCTCCTACCAGCCCAGGTCACATTGCACTTTGGCTAGCCCTTTGAAGAGCCCAATGTATTTCTCTGCGCTGCAATCCCAAGCCTTCTGAAATAAGAGAAAAGGAAAGAGCAGTTTGGTTCTGTGTTTTGTCAACTCAGATCCACCAGAGTTTATTAGCTGAAGCTTCAACACTACATAAAAACGGTTGAAATGTTTCCAGATGATAACTAAAAAGATCAAGTCCAGCACAGAAGCAAACACAAGAGAGTAAGCAGAAGTCAAATTGCATTTGGCTGACTGGGTCTAAATAAAAAAAAAAAAAATGTGAGGGGGGGATTAAAAAAAAAAAAAAAAAAAGAACCACCTGCTCAGAATTAACTGATATTTCTGGGTCTATAGGTGAGCTAACCTGCATCCTATTCAGGTGTAGTTGTAGCTCCAATATTCACCAGTAGCAGATCCCGTAGTTTTACTGGTCTCTACTTGTTCTAAAAGCCCACGTGCCTGTTCTCCCACTGCCATCTCCACTGGTCGCTACTGGCATCATCAGTCTCACAACAGTAGTGTAAAACTATTTATAGTAAAGATCTGAAAACTGCCATTACACAAACAGCAATGTGACCAAACAAGAGCAGTGCCCTATCCCTCCCTAGCTCAAATGACAAGCCAACTAGTGCAGAAGACAACTAAGTGGCACAATTAAATCTATGCCGTAAGAAAGGAAAAAGAAGTATTTAGCAAACAAGGAATAAATACGGTGCCATATCCAAACCAGGCGGCATGACAGCTAAAACCTAAGCCTTTCTTAAGTGGATTATGGCTCTTTCAAGGATCAATCTAATTAATCATTCTTAAAAAAAAAAATAAAAAGAAAAATTCAAGCAACCACTCAAGTATGCAGAAGTTGATTTCAGCTCTAAAACAGAAGAAATAAAGATAAAAATCTTGTAACTTCCATTAGAAACTTACCCCTGCAATCTGCCAGCCTCATAACATCTGTGCTCCATACAACCTCAATCATAACTTAAAGATTTTTCATACCCAATATTTTGTTCCTGCTCTCCTTTGCAACATTTGAGCTAAAATCCCAATTGGTTTATTTGGAGATTTGCACCACTGAATACTAATTTTATATGAAACAGCAGTTGTGATATGCATGGCTTTCCCCCACACAATTTAGACAACTGAATATATCCACAATGCAGAAAGACAATAATCCATTAACGAGGTCATTACTAGATGAAAAAATACCTATTATTGACTGATCTAGAAAGCACCCTCTCTTCCTTTATTTATCCTAAAACCAGAGCCCTCTTAAAAGAATCTTGAAAGAGAGATGTCTGGTGCTGAAATCTCATTTATGGAGACCTACAGTTCGCTACTGAAATCTATTAAACTTCCAGTGGAAACCAGCTTGGCCACTTGTACGCATTCTAAAAACATTGCAAAAATATTGGCATTATTCAAATCAATAAGTTCTTTCAATTCTGTAATGGCTTACTTGTGGCAGGTAACAAATTACACTAAGAGAGCTATCACATACTATGCCTACATTATAAAAGCTAACATGAACAAATATCAGAAACATTTCTTACAGACCAAACTCATTTAATAAGTAAGCTGACCGATAATGAGAAACTCTTGATGTGTATAAAATATTCTGAAGCAAAGGTCAGCAAGACTTGTCCTTTTGAAGTTATCTTCCCATAAATCTCTCAAATGCTGTGCATTAGGCACCTTAGGGATACACGGAAATCCATTCCACACAGATCTAAAATACAAAAACATACAGCTTGTTAAATCAACCAAAATTAAACCTCAGGTTTCTGCAAAAAGCTATATCCTTACACATCTGTTCTCTAGTAAATTCAAGATGTAAATAAAGGTAGTAGTTGCCTCCTCCTCCAAAAGGCAGTTACAGCCTACAGCTAGATTTACATTTTGTTGAGAATTTACTGGTTACATTATGAAAGTATCATGTTCTGTAACAAGTATTTTATTACTTGAGCAATGTTAAATACATAGAAAATGTTTTTAAAGCCACAACTGCTACACTTATTAGCTCAGCAACATAGTAGAGGCTATTGAGATAAGGTGGGTATGCCCTCTTTTCCCCTGCTTTTTGCTTTAAAAAAGGGAATAAAAAAAGGATCAGTAGTGCTAGATCCCTCTTGAACAAGCTATGTGTGCTGTGATTCCCCCTCTCCCCCAGTGACACAGTACCCCATAGTATCAGGGAACTGCCCCATGCTCTGGGAATGGTGCGGCACCCACAGTGACTTCCCAGGGAGGACTCGCAGGTACTGGTCCCGTGCGAAGGAACCCCTCACCTCCACTGATGACAGAAGTCTCACATGCAAAAGGTTGGGTTGTTGGGTTTTTTGTTTGTTTTTCCTGTCTTACAGCCAAAACAAGAATGCAATTTTGGTGTAAGCAAAGAATTTGAACTGTCATTTTTTTTCACCTTAGGGAAAAAGCAGCTAGACCAAGTATTAACATGCCATTAAAAAAAGAGAACAAGGTCGCACATGTCACAAGCTCTGGTTTGTTTACAGTCAGATCTATCAACAACAGATCATCTCCGTTGTCAATTAAAGCTAACATGCTGAACCACAAATACGGAGAGCTAAAGAGCTGACAAATCCCATTTTGCCAACTTTCATCCCCAATGCGGTAACCTCCAAGAGAGGGATGGAAAACACAGCTGCCACGGCAGAAGTCACCAGAGGACAACTGTCAAAACCTAGAGCTGCCTAGCAATGGTATGACAAAATGCTTCTGTCACCCACCAGAGCTCATTATTGTTTATTATCTGGAATTTATCATCAACTTGTGGTTTTCAGCTGGTGACCATGTTTGACTTACCAGTTTGAAATTATTTTTAATTATTGTCAGAAGAATTTTTTAGATTTCAAGTGCTGTATCAGTCACTTCATCTTCACCAACCTTTTTTTTTTTTTTTTTAAACTAACTGCATTCCTACCCTTAGCACACATTTCTCTTCCTCTGTTTTGTCTGAAATACATCTCTCCATCCCCTCACACTCAGCTCTGAAACGGGCAACCCAGCAGCTGAAAACCCAACATGCCGTTAAGTGTACGGGGCTTTTTCAGTTCTACTTTAGTTTCTCTAACTTTTTTCAGTAAATAACAATTCCAAGTATTTAAACCAGCTGTATAGACAATACTTCTTTTCAATTGCTTTTTTCTTTTTCTTTTTTTTTTCCTTAAACACTGTTAAAATTACACAATGCCTAAATAAGAGTCAATACACTTTCTCCAAACCACATATTTAAGTTACTAAACTACAAAATTCATCTAGTTGAATTCCCCATATTGTTCTGGCGACTTATCCAAGAGTATTGTTTAACTTAATTAATTAGCCATCAATTATATTACTATTTGTTAGTCCTGTGTTGAACTCAGCAAATTTTGCTCCTACTTACAGCTAACAGATGTTGTTGGCAACGTATTTCTACCAATAGCTTGTGATCACTGCTCAGACTCTAACATCAAATCATAACATTTAATACAAATAAAAGGTTTTAACCCGGTCGGGATTCTGCCAAAGATTTGCTACTTATAGCAACTTCCCAGCTCCTGAATCCAAGGATCTATTTTAAAAAAATGTATTTAAAAAGATTATATAGTTTGTTATCAAGGAGCTAACTATTCATCACAGGAAAATTGAAAGGGATAAAAAATAAAGTAAAAATGATTAAGATTCGTGAATGTTTAAGATACCTTCATACAAAAATGAAACTAGCATACTGAAATATCATGAAGTAACTTCCCCCCCACCTCCCCACCCCAGCATGATTTTAATGCCCCAGACACAGATTTCAGAGCTTACTGCCAGTTTGGTGCACTTACACTATGCTGATCTCTGTATGTTAGTCATGCAAACTGCTGCCTTTGTATTTTGTTTACTCAAAAAGCCATTTATTTTTTACAATTGCTCTTACAATAAATCAAGAGTATAGAATTATCATCCTGTGGTAGCACTAATCAGGACTACAAGTCAAATGTCTTGTTTCAAATAGGTTTGCTCTTCAAGGTTTCAAGACTTTAAACAAAATTCCTATGTAGATGTCACCAGAAGTTAATGCCAGCTGACTATATAGCTGAACTTAACGTTTAGTTACTACAATGCAGTACTTTAACTAAAATATATTTACCACCTTTACTTTAGTTAGCCCAAACACAACTTGGAGCGTTTCACCATTTCAGGGTAACCCATCAGATTTCACTCTTCAGGTAATCTACATGGGAAAACCTCTTTAGGAGTTTGGTTAGGACCTGTGACACTGGTGGCAAAAAACAGGTTACTCGTAAATCAATTCTAAGGGGAAGGAACTATAATAATTCTATTGAAACAAATTATTCAGATCTAGCAGGGAAGGTTCAAGTATTTACATTCAAGGGGCTACATCTTCTCCAGATTTTTTCTTCCCTTGTTTCAACATCATTCATTACTACTTGCTTGAAGATGGCATATTAGGAAGAGTTTATGTTAAGAAGACACCCTATTTGGATTAAGGCTCCCATCCCCTCCAAAACAAGCACAAAAGGGGCCATTAACACAGATACCTGATCCTGGGCAATTTTATAAACTAATATTCCACTAGTAATTCCTTAGCATCAGACTGCCTTAGTCTTTAAACAATATAAACCAAATTTTAGTAGAAGTTAGGGGAAGAGGTAATAGCATTCAATCTAATTGTTAGACAAGAACATTTTTATCCTAGTGTAAATTAGGTCTGGCAGTTGTTCAGCTTGACCTCCACTTACTGTAATCTTGCCCTAGGGTATAAAAATCCTAGATCATTAAATGCTACGAATTTAGTCTTGCAAGCAACCTAAAATGAACCTGCAACCAGAGCCATGGTTTTTAACTGCTGTTAAAAGAACTGAACGGACAACTGTGATAATAGGTAACACCATGCCAATTTTTTTTTTTTTTTTTGATTTTGTGTTTAAAAGAACTGTAACTACTACCTGTACCTTTAGAATACTATTGTCTAATTCAAAGATGTATTTGAGAAGAAGAGAGAGCAATTACCCTTTAAGTTCAGGGGTAAAGAGAAAAACAATCCACCAAAATAAAATTATTTTCATTTCAGTTGGAAGTTCTGAGAAAAAAAATGAGCTAATATGAAGCGGCCCACTTCTTTCTGTTTTAAGAAACATTTCTAAAATGCCAGCTTTCCTACAATTCTCTAGACAGTCAACAGACATTTTAGGAACTGCTACCAATTCATTACTGTGAAACAGATGCCTGCCAAAAAATTAATTACAGAACATAAATTTTATTACTATGTGAATTAACTTAAGACTTTATATGCTAAGTGCAAAAACTACTCTAGAACCACAGAATATCGTATAATACACAGCCCATGAAGAAAACAAGGCAGAATAAAACCCAGGGAGGTGTACCAGCTCTTCCTGCAGCTGATGCTAGCAAGACCTGATGTGGAGCTATAAGTGACACCCCACTTCTGCAGGGACAGGAAAGAATTGGGGTGAGCAGCACTATGTAAGGAGCCCTTGGGAAGATCAGAGAAGCCTCATGCTGACCACAGAACAACCAGCCACCAGCAAATTTGCTTACGTGGCAAGCGATGCTCCACCAACGCAGCTGGAGCAGTTGAAGGTCTACAGCACACGACCGGTGCAGACAGCTGTTCTACAGCAGAATAAAATGGCATAAATACAAACACCTTCTGAGAGAGTAAAGAGCTTCAACAAGAACTGAGGATAGTGCTTGATTTACAGTCCCCCAGGGAACTGATTCCAATTAATTTCCACATATATTAGTAAGAATAAGAAAGCACACCAAGTGTTAAAAATTGGGTATTAAACCTTAGCATTCAATTTACACACAGTAAACACATACAGCCAGCAACAAGCTCTAAAACAGCCTTTACCACTACCTGTAGTAGTGATACTGAGGAAGTACTCCATCAAAACTACCATTCACAGCTTCCTCACAAATAAATGCGTAACAACCATGTCTCAGGTGGTCAGACTAAGAAAATAATTCAAAGCAGTGTTTACAGAAAAGCCAATCCAGACAGGACACGTTACCAGCCCAGCCCTAAAAGAATGTCATCAGGTCCCTCTGTAGCACAGACGAATACTGACCTCTTCTTCCCACGCAAAATCATTTTATACCATTCTCTATTAGACCATATAATGACATGGTTAAGTGTATGGTGATTATAGACTAAAGTAACAGTCGACAGCAGCGAAGGCAGAATCATTCTTCACATTACAGTATTTCTGTATGTATTTGTGTATTACAGCACAACTAAGCATACTCCAAAAGCACAAATCAGGGAGAAAATTAAAGTTGTCTTGACCCTGACATAATTTAATGATGTCAGCATCTGAGTTCCCCAAAAATCAGTTTCCTTAAGTTTAAATAGAAGGTAAAAATAACTTTGAAGAGAAAAGGAAGACAAACATCCAGCATTATTCGTAGAAGCAGATACCAAAACATTTTTAATTCCTCCAATAACCCTGAGGAAAGTGAAGTAACTCATTGAGCAATTCACTTCACATGTGGGGTGATTCCTTGGAGCAACACAAGCAACCATTTCTAGCTCAAGACATCTCCAGGTACGTGCTAGATCAAAATACTTCCAAGTCTTCAAGCGTTAGCATAAAATGATGCCATTAGTTGGTTCCCCTTTACCAAAACAGTATTCTCATTCAGAATGGAAGCCAGTATTTCAAGGGAGAGAAGACAAAGGAGCACCGTGGCTGCCTACTTAAACCAAATATCTTACCAACACATCAAGGTTCATGCACCACCATGATTCCCTATGCAGAAATGGAAAGAACAAATTTTTCATTTCTGTACTTACCATTACCGACATTTAGATTAAACTAACAGACAATACGTGGTTATTAAAGCATCGCAATTCTGATTTAACAACCTCATTTTGCATAAGAAGCAATGCTTTGAAACATGTCTGCCTCCAGTAAGGCAGGCAAATGCAAAACATGGATGACTATACGTACAAAAAAAGATTTAAACCATCGGGGTTGAAATACCGTTTTGTGTGCTCGTATATCACATACGAATGTGCAACGTGACATATTACTTGTTAACAGCTCTAATCTAAGCAACATGAAGGCAAAAGCCCAAAAGTCTGGATGTGATTTTTCAGTTTTCTACAGCATGCATTCAAGATTAAATGGGGGTGGGGTAGGGGTGAGATATTCAAATGATATAATAACCTAAATATCTAGCATCTTTTCCAAGACACTGACTGATCGCTAGTAAAATTGAAGGAATTTTTATCTTACATAGGAAAATGAAGACAACATCACTTGACAGAAGAAAATAAACCCAACAACCTACCTACAGTTCTCTTAGCAAGACTAACAGGGATTTATATTGGAACAGTGAGCACAGGAATAAATAAAGAGCATGAAAGGGGTGAGCAAGAAACAAACACACTAGAGAGGGATCCGTAATAGCGTGCAGGATAGAAATAGCAGATGAGCGAGGAAACACTATGTAGTGACCACGTTCAAGTATTCAGTACTAATGGCTGATAATCATATTCTGTAAGCAGCAGGAACAGAGGTGTGATGTTGCAAATGCAATAAATCCCCAAGGAAACAATATGCCTCCAAGATGTTCTCTGGAAACTGCTTATGGTTGATTAAAGCAGCATCAATAACACACATCCAGCTATGCATAGGTAGCTAACGAACACCCCACACTTTTAATAAGAGAGGAAAGAAGCAGAAGACAACACGACTTGTGTTAACCTCAGCAGCTCAAAGGAAATAACAAAAATCAAAGCAGCGATATGGCAATATTGCAGTCCCACTGCCACGTCAGAGAAGGGGTGCACGTGCGTTTTGTAAAGAGTAAGAACCAACATGAAAAACAGCTGTTAATCCACAATTAGCAGGTCTCCCTTCTTACGCAGGAAATATTAGTATTTCGGTATTTTTAATAACGAAAAAATCCCTCAGAATGAGTAGCACCTTAAGAAATATTGAAAATTTCTCATACTAATTTCTAGCCATCTGAAACAAACTTTCCACAAACTTTTAAACGTGAAAGAATTTCTCACACAGTGGATACAAGTTACCTATTTGCCAATAAAGCAGCTTGAAAACAGAATGAATAATGACCACCCACAACCCAAACCCCAAAGAAAGCTGCAGAGCTGGAAGAGAAAGCAGTTGCCTTCCTGGACTTCCCCCAGATATTTTACAGAAGACAAAATTTCCAGTGTGTCAGCCCCAGTGGTGCCTGTACTGTCACATGTGGGGAGAAAAAGTGAGGACGATGCACGGTAACAGGCATTAGCTCCCCAAACTGCTTGATTATTAATGTACACATGGCGCTCAGAGCTGTTTCTTTACAGTCACCTAGCTGCCCCTGTAACACAGGCTCCCGGCACCTTTTAGGATCCCCTACTGACCCGAAGAAAGGCACAAGCTACCCATTTCTACGTTCTGGAAATCTCACTGTAATGCATAACAATTGTTTGGAGCTTCTGGGAGGCTTCCACAATCCTTCTCCAATGAACTCTAAATCTTATAAGCGCATGGAGTAGGGGCAGTCAGAGGACAAATCCAGGCAATAACTCATCAGCTGAATTATCAGTGGTTAGTAAGAAAAGCTCTGCCATGGTTCTAATGCTACAAGCAAAATGATATTCAGAGAAATCCATCTGCAGAACACACATATACTTATGTATACATATACAATACCTCATATACAGTGCATATGTTCAAAAAACTATCAGATGCAAATATTAAGCCATTATTCATTAAAAATCACAACACTTTAATTATACCAAACTTACGCCTGACAATAGGCTATTAACCTACCAGTTACCCTCCAGACAAGACAAGCTTTGTCCTGTTTCCTGAAAAAACCATACTGTTCTCTATCAGTGGTCCAAGACAAGAAAAATGAGTTTGGAAGTTTAAGCCACTGTCCCTAACTTTGTCCCCACTGCCACGTAAAAAATCATCAAGGATCCAAATTTACACTCTTCTCCCGACCAGGACCGGACACTAGCATACTCTTCAGAAAAATGCTAGCAGTGCTAATGACAACAAATCATAGGACTTCTTGTATGGGTATTAGTTTCAAAATAGACTAGCCATAGAATTGTGTTAACAGAAGATTTCTTATAAACTTTGAGTGCAATACTGTTTTGGCCTCTGAAGTAATTAATTAGTTCAATTAAAGTTGGCTGATCTACTGTGAAAACCTTTCCTGAGACAGTGAATAGCATTTGTTTGTGGTTTTTCCCCCGTTCCATCAATATATACATGAGCATAATGAAGTTTTGGCCCAACAACTGCTTCCCAAGCCTGAATTTAGGACAAAGTTGATTTTTGGATTCCTATTTCTGTAGGGAGAGAAACAGAGGGCTATCTAGGGATAACAATGTATCCCAAATAAATAAGACCTTTCTATTAATAAACACAAAATTGTACCTCTAACCAAACAATGATTGACAGAAACAAGGGAGAAAATATTGTTTTTCCCATTGTAGCCTTTTTTTTCCCAAACTCATACTAGGAGACCAAGTCTACTTGCACAAATATGAAGCATCCTTAAGAAAGTGTAACCCCTACGCTTTCTCCTTCTTCATCTTAACAGATTTTTTGAAAAAGTCTATACTGAGGTCCCTATACCTCATCAGTGGTAGCTGCTAACGTGGACCCAATTAGCCCATATCTCCGTTATTGACAACCGCCCTGTTTCTGCTTGCCACACTGCAGTCAGCTTGCCGCACGAGGAGAATTAGCAAACATCAAGGCCAGAAAGAGACTTTTTAACATTATTAAATGTTAAAAGGCTCCGCTGTGCCTCTCAGAGAATTCCTAAAGACATAGGAATTAACAGTGTTAATACAGACGCTGCTCATAAGTCTAAATATGTGAGGGCAGGAACAAAGGTTAGGGAGGAGACAAATGGAAATGGCACGGATAAAGAATTACTTCAGGAAGGTAACTGTTACCAAATTAGAACAAGACAATTAATATTCAGCCCTAATGAAATGGACAGTATTTACCTATCAAATCATTTGGTCTTTATTAAGTGAAATTAGTAGCGCTGACTTTTCTGCAATATTATCTGCCCTTATTTTAATCAGGTTATTAACGAAGAAGAATTTGGTCTTCTAGTAATGATTCACGTTTATTAGAAACTTCAACAAAAAATAAAACATACAAAATTTCATTTTGTAGCCCATAAGGCAATACAGGTAAGTAACACAGCAACAGCCTCACATCTGTACTGTCATCACACACAGCCCTCAAAGAAAAATGCTCAGGGCAAGAGTAATCCAGTGTCTTCCAAATCACCGTGCAGGTTTTCCAGAATAAATAACTGTCTAATTCTGGAACTAAGTCACCAGATGAACGGTCTAAGCACAGGAATATCTAATTTACAGACATTTAAAAACTGTAGCAAGATGCTCAAATCACAGTTTCAGGTTTCTCCGTAACCTGCCTTCAGTGCCAAGAGGGCACAGAAATGCTAACACATGGATTATTAACCCTTGGACAAAGCAGCACCAGGTCACACAGTCACAAAAATCTGATGCAGCTTAGACTGAGGCACACAGCTGCATTTCTGGTAGCCAGGCAGGAACACACAACCCTGGGCCTAGCCCAGACACTGGAAATACATGATTCAACATTAAATCTGGTTTTAGCCTAAAAATTCTCAAGCAGACCAAATAGGTTAGCACCTTTCTAACAGGTAGCCACGGCGTTTCTGATTTATTGACAACTCAAGTGCCGCCAGGCCTTTTTCACAAAGGATGGGCACCAAAGCATGATCATTTTGTGAATTATAACATGAACTGACATAATATTAAAACCATTATTATAGACCATCAAGACCACCCTCTACGATTCACCTGTTGAATTTAGTGCTCTTTGAAAGTATACCTAAGCTGTGTGAGGAAAAAAAAGCCAAGAAGGGAAAAAAAGGAAGGGGGGAATGCAAAAAGAAGGCACAGAGCACATAGACAACTTCAAATGGCACTGCTACTCAAAGGTAACAAAGCTAAATACAGTAGGATTCTTGAAAGACTGTCAAGCCTAGCCAATATAGCAGGACAAAGTATCTCCAAGAATAAAAATAAAGATGTTATTTATCCAGTAAATGCAACATGTTTCAAGTAACAAACCGAAATGCCACAGTATATACCCAACAGCAAGGAAAGATAGCATTTGCAATCATGTTACCTAAAACCCCCTACCCCCTTTTCTTAAAAGACCGCTTACTATCTTGACTTGGCATTTCCTTCAATGCTGATATGCCTTTGTACTGTATCAAGAAAATATTCTTAACAAATATTTTCTTATCTAAATTTACCATTTTTTTTTTGACAACTCTGTTTCCTGGTGATTTGTTCCCCTCAAAATAAATCCCTTATTTTCCTCTCCTTTCAATCTCATTCCACATATGTATTCCATACCAAGCCATTCCCTAGCATTGTTTTCTCAATATTTAAAGATCTAGTTCACCATCGGCAAAATGTTTTTCAAGTAACATTTCTTTTTCATACAATTAAGAACATTTTTTCCTTGTTCTTCACAATGATAAAAATATATTAATTGTTCTAACTCATTCGCTATAAAATATCGACTGTGAACATAACAATTGCAATAGCTGAGCTTTCGTACAGTGCCCAAAATAGCAATATTTTTTGCAGCAACATGCCAGTTATGCTGTTTGAAATCTACTCAACCGATTAATTCCTTCACCTACAAGTCTCTCTGAAAAAACTGCACAGCCACCCTCCATTTTATTTGGAGTATAATCTACTCCCAGATTAGTGTCTCCAGAGAACCACTTAAATAGATCCAGTAATGTGGTGATATTTTACCAGTCTGAGAATACAGATATCCCCCATTTCTATCACTGTAGACAAAATTCTACAATATCACAATACACAAGTGCCAGCCTGCAACATGCCCTGTCCAACTCTAAAGGTGTCAAGTCATTTGTGTAGGAGCTCCCTAATCCTTAAAGTGAAGTGGGTATTGGAAATCATCATGCTCTCCCCAGCACTTGCACGTTTTACGCTCACGTTATTACTGAAAGCTTAGTTAGAATACACATACATAGCATAAAACACCATTTTAAAACTTAAGCGTTTCCATTACTTCCACTTACTTCCCTATTTCTATCTGCTGTTTCTCTGTCTCCTCAAAATGCCTTTCACCTTTAGAAAAAGGAGCTGTTCAGTATATACAACCTGGCCAAGTACCAGTGATTTTTTTTTCCCAATATTTATTTCTTTTTCTCCAATACTGCTTTCGTTTACCAACTCAAAGAGCACTTTATACCAATCTGAATGAATTACATTAAATATATCCTTTTTTTTTTTCCTAAATCATGAATGACACTAGAAACAATAACCAAACACAAACAGTAGTTTGATAATAAAACAAAACAGATGAGCTGCTACCAGTGAAAGGAACTGTTCCATGGCCCCTTCTTTTGCCCTGCATTATTTCTGGCCAAAATCTCATGGTCAAGGGTGCTTGTCAGACCTTTCCTTGTGCCTGTTGAGCAACAACCTATTAATCTTTAAGAATTAATTTGCTTCCTAGCAGATCAGTAAGTCGAGCTGGCTCAACAAGAGTCCTGTGGCTGGTGTAAGGACCCCCCTCTTTTCAAATCATTGAGACAGTGCAGCAGGCACAATTGACTGTCAAATGATGTAGAAAAAAAGCGTTGTCCGTATCTTTTTGGTAGACTACAGATACTTTAAACGTTGCCATAGGGTGTCCCAAACAGCTTACCCCCCCAGCTAGGGCACTGGGATGCAGTCAGTACAGCACTCAAACACCAAGTGTTACCCCACCAGTTATCAGAGCAACCTGGCCCCAGTGCTGCTTTTCCTACAATAACAAAACCTCTCATGGGCTTGGTTTTGTAGTCTTTGAACAAGCGTTGTGACAACCAACAGGTATTCACCTTTACCTAAACCCTATATAAAATGGTAACAGAAGCAGCATAGATGTGACAGAAATAGAACCATGTTACATCCCTGCTGAACAAAGAAGCTCTAGCTCATTTTACCAAATACAGCTAAGAGTAGTCTCACTCAGGTTCTCCAATCCATTACTATTACAATGTTTCTGCAGCGTATCAGACACAATTAGAATCTGCCATTACTCCATAGAAAGCTGGGACCAGCTTTATTCAATTACAGGCAGCACTCACTCCAAGTAGTTTAATACCGTATACGTAAGTAATGAGAACTAGTTCTGTTTCTAATGATTTCTTCATTGATCTGTGTATCTTCTAAAACTCACGTTATTACCAGAAAATACATTTTTTTATAGACTATGCTCATACCTGAGCTGTTTTGAGTAACACTTTGTCAGACAATAACCAAATAGAAATACACAGTTATTGTTTGTTTTACCTAAGATCAGAAGATTAAAACTTTTCAAACAGTACCAGGCCTCCATATGGTTTACTTAGGTATTCTTCTTCTTATTTTTGTACTCAGTGCTACTTTTCTTAAAAAGATACCTATATTTTAGACATTTAGTGAAGGACAAAAGTTCAGAGTCATTCAATTTCTGAAGGTACTGAGTCTTATAACCAACAAAAAAAATCTCACAAACCAAACCCTACAACAAATTAGTTCCTAACAACTAACACTAATGAACTACTTGGCCAAAGACAAAAAGTTACCAGAAGTAAAGGATTTGACCTGCTTCTATAGGCTTTTCCCGCTGAAATTTGCAATTGACTTTTAAAGTCACAATTCGAATTTGCTTAGAAACCAGTGATTTGTTCTTAAAATACAGCCAACTCTTCTCTACGTCCCCAGAGACCACACATCTCTGCCAGGCTGATTTTGCTCCGCTCCATTTTCCCAAGCACTCTGCAGGTGTCTCTGAGACTCAAGGCAGCACCAGCCCTGATGTGGATAACAAGCGCTGCTTCAGCACAGCGCCCTGACTGTCCTGGGACTGCCCCCAGTTCAGGATTCCTTCCTCACACTGCTTTGGACAGGCAGGTTACTGCGTAGACACTTCTCTGCATTTTTTCCCTTTTATCTCTCTATGGAGAAGTTGGAACAACATCTTGAACCTTGAATAAGAACTGCTGAAGTCTCTCTTTAAAACGATGCTCAATACAGCCAATCCAACTGCCAAAGACACACATTTGTAAACTCATTGCACAGTTGTAAACAACTTGGAAAAAAAACACATATTTTTAAACTTCTTTATGAGGAAAAGCAGCAGTAGAAAATCTAGCTAATAGAAGCTAGAACTGCCTAACTTCCTGTAAAAACTGCCACTTGAAAGGGGCACTTTTATGAGCTATAAATCTGTTTGCTTTAAATACATATGCTGTTTTTTTCAAACCCTGCAGCCGCAAACTACTTCCACAAACACAACTAAAAACATTAGTTGTGAACAGATGGTAAACAACATAAACAAAAAGCCAACTTACTAGTAATGTTTGAAGTAGAGTACAGGACCCTAGTGAGGAAGTCCACAGCCACTTTGCTTCTGGTGTCGTGAGCACTTGACTGTGATCTAAACACTAGCGGCTTAATGAATTTGTCCTACTGGTTCCGCATAATGTGTATCAGTTATCCGATGCCACAACACCAACAGGGAAAACCTTAGTGACTTTTCAGTAAGTATACAGTAAATAACTAAAATCAATTGCAACTTAAGACTGCTTTAAGATGAACAAATGACAGCCCTTAAGAAACAAGCTCAGAAAGAGCAATATTCTCCCAGCATTATTTGTCATGAACATGCTATGGCTCCTCAGACTGGAAAAAAAATAAACATTAATAGAGCAGAAACAAAAACTAGCCCGGAAAGATTGAAACTGCACACCATACATGAACGCAATGCCATCCTTTGCAGCAGCCAGCATCCTAAAGGCATGGACCTCCCAAGGAGTAGCACTACATCTTATTCATAACTTTTTTCTCCATCACACTATGCCAGAACAGTAGTGACAAAAACAGTATGTTAATAAGATGGCAGAGATTATTCTTAACTGCCCCGGTTACAGCATTTCGTTCTTTTGACATCAAAAACACGGGTCATAACTGGCTGCTACTGATTTATAGTGACAGGAATTGGGCTCAAGTGTTAAACGAAGATTAGTTAATATTTGCAGATGACTTTGAACATACAAAATGCTATGTAAGCAGCAAGTATTAAGTCTTCCCACACACTCACTTTGGCATGCCTCCAAGCAGGGAAGTCCCACAGAAACATTTTAACAGCAATAAAGAGAACCTGACATAGATCAGGCAATCGCAGCTATATTCACAGCTGTCTTCCCAAGGAGCACCTACAGAATTGGGGGAAACCAATGCCCACCAGCCATGCTCACTTGCTTCTACAGATTCAACACCAAAAAAAGCAACTCCTACTCCAACACGGTTTACATGAACAGGTAGTGAACCACCTGAACCTCAATAACCCTCTGTACAATCTAAAATGACTTACAAAACTCCCAATAGTTTGTACAAGTGGTTTTTCTGTTGTCTATTTCTGACCAGACTACAACTTCACCAAGCAAAACACACAGCCTACAGCATAGCTGTCAGTTTGATTATTCATAAAGAAGCTTATTTTCAACAAATCACAGCTTCTGCCTAAAGCAGACCAGTTTCCTTGTATCTGAAGTGCTGAGGAATTAAGCAATTGCTGTGAAAGCTCCTGATCAATTAACAGTGAAGCTCTTCCTGGACACATAAAGAAAAGCATAATAGTCTAGCTAGTATGATTCCACCTAGTAAAAAAACAAAACAAAACAAGAATTTAGCCTAAAGAGGGGTAAAGGAGAGGCAAGGAAATATGTTCAGGCATTATTTTGCCTACTTCTTGGCATCTCTGACAAAAGATCTTTAAAGATTTTTTTTTTTTAAAGGCACGTATCTGGTTTAATTGTCAGATGTTCCCAGAGACAATACGCGTAGCCTCAGCATGCCCCCAAAACTCCAAAGCTGGGAAGATGATCTTGGAGGAACAGGACATAAGATCAATGCACAGAATGGTCCACAAAGGGCCATCCCTGATGGCCTCTTTACAGAATGTGGACCTACGACAGACCTCAAGTACAGAGCTGGCACCGCAGCTTCCAAAAACCACAGAAAACTCAAGAGTGCAAAGGCTTCTAATAAGATCTAACCACAAGAGGCTGGTAAGCATCCAACTGAAGCAGAAGGTCTAGCAGGGTTCTCACAACTGCATGTGATTAACCACACCAAGGCCGGAAGAAAACCTTGTAGAGAGGAGGTTCCTGCCTCCATGTTCCCAATGCCTCCATGTTCCTAAATCTTCTCCCTTCTGCCTCTTTCCAAGCAGCACCTGCACAACTTCTCATCAGTGTGCAGACTGAAAGCAAAGAAAAACATACGTTATCTTCCTGCCTGCATAAATTAATGCAAATCAACAGCAGTCCTGAATATCCTTGCAGAGCTCTAACTGATCTATTAAAGACTGTGTAACATTTCAGACAAAAAAAAAAAAAAAGATAAAAGGAAGATCACAGCAAAGATTATAGTATTACTTTTGCAACTGGCATACAGCCCAAATGGTTTTCAAGAGTATGAGCAGGTAGAAAAGTCGATGACAGTGGGAGCCAAGTTTTATTTGTGCAGCCCTACAGTTACTGAAAGCATTCCCACTACGGTTTGAGCAGAGCTGAGACACCGCTTCCAGGTGCTGAAAGGGACAGCCCCACTCAATCCCTATTCAGGCTGGCCCAAGTTACTTCGCCCTTCCATGCAGGGGCAGCATCACACCTTGCAACTCCAGAGGGATTTAATCAGGCAGGAAACTCCTCTCTTGTTGTTCAGTGGAGCTCCTTTAGCCAGCACGCCTGTTGGGCTCACACAGGAAACACAGACACACGTGGCCACAGCACAGGACCGGGATCACTGTGCTAGTGGCGCCTGGCCACCGAACTGACCTGCCTGTGTCTTCCACTGCTGGAGAAGAAGCTCTACACAAGGGGAAGAGAAGGGAGGAAACTCCGCAGGCGGGGCTCTCTTCTGAAATGGCTCCCACTTACATGACTGCCCGGTTCTGGTCTCTCAGTCAGTTCCAGCAACCACCCATCAATACCCTCCTTACATTAAAGAACAGCTCTGCTTTCAATCGATTACTAGCTTGGTTTCTCTCCTCCACTAGATCCCCTCAGAAGGTTTTAATTTTTCAAATCTTAACCTTTTTTTACACATTCAAGACAAACATATGCACCTTCCACACCTGATAGGCCATGGTTCAGTCTTTACGTAGAAGCAGTTAGTTTACTCGATGAAGCTAGTAGCTCAATGCCAACACATGCCACAACAGAAACAAGAGTGAAGGTGATGCATCTGGACACAGAACACACTTATCAAATGGTCCTACAGCAAGCATCAACACGTTCCTACACTCTTCTATCTTCCCCATTTCCTTGGCATTAACCTGGTAATCCTACTTCATCTTCTAGGATGCTTACATATTAATTCCTTACATACTCTCAAATTACGCTTACTGAAAAAGAACTAAACAACTTCCTTAAATCTCCTACATCTCCAGACTATTAAGAACATGGATGAAATCTTGCATCCAGAGAAAAAAAAATTCATCGTTTTCCACACTCCTCTTCGGTGGAGACTGAGGAAGACTAAGCCCACTTGCAAGATTACACCAGAACACATTAATCCACTCTGTAAACAAAACTTCCCCAACCAGTTCTGAATTCAAGGTATGCTTAATGTAGTTTGCATCCCCTTGGCACAAAGTGAAGAAAAAACAAGAATTAAAGTTTTGCAGAGATTGTTATTGTATTTGAAGAATCTTAATGCCTGACCTACTGTATGGGAACAGAATGACTTACTGTATTTTCTTCCATCCACTGTTACTGAACTGAAGGTTTTTAATGTTTTTGTCATTTTTTTTGTCTGTCTTGCCACATTAGTAAATTTTTGCTTTGCAGCAACAATACTGCTCTGAGGCACAGACTCTCTTCTAAGTACAGAACTTTATTAACTTTCATAATACTATCACATCGGTGGGTAGAAAGTGAGCAGTATAACCAGAAAGACGATGCAGTGCAGCAAGAGGAATAAAATGCCTAAAGGCTGTTTTTTTTTTTCCTCTGATTATTTTCAAACTGTCAAGCCACAGGTTTCTAGTTTACAAAATCAGTTCTATTTCATAATGGTGCAGTAATATGGCATATGCATGTTGCTACATCAGCACTACATTGTAACTGATAAACTTTTTAAAAATTAAACAAATTCTGATATAAACACATCAGTCCAGAAATAATGTTTATCAGTGCTGAATGGAAGCCCGATTAATAAAACAAGAGTAGTTTAAACATGCAACGTTGAAGACAAATGTAAACCAGCAGCTAGGGGGAAAGAAAAAAAAAAAAAAAGCATTTTTTTCCCTCCATCGTTGAAGCTCTTGCTTTAATAAACCCTTTCCATGTTTGGTATGTCAATATGCAAAACACAATTTTGGCTTTTTTGGCCACTAGTTTATCAGGGAAGTAATGACAGATACCACAGATGCAACAGCTACTTGTACAGCTTTCCTTTCTGGTTACCATAGTTTCCAATGAACTGTAGATTTCTAGAAATAATACTTACGAGAAGGAATGAAAATATCACCGCTTAAATATGAAAACTGCAAGAAACAGTATTAAAGAATCATTTCGATTGGTGTATGAATGATGCTTTAGTGAATGGGCAACTCGGTTAGGAAAGGAAGTTTTATTTTTAAGACCTTTGCACAGTACTGAAGCCTAAGGGTGGACAGCAGGGGAAAAATAAAGATAGAAAACACGACCAAAGGGAAGAGGAAAATGGGCACTGGATGGTATTTCTCTCCTTTTCTCTCAATAATCACCAATAAAAAACACAATCAGCTCTAAAACAGGTCATTAGCTCCCCAAGCCTCCATCATCAAGGAATACTCGCCAAACATACAGCAGGGAATAGAGCATGGGCAGGGAATTAATCTTGCTGGTATTGCAAGACAACTTTGGGCTTTCCAAATAAGAATAGTATGATTTGTAAGAGACAGGGGAAACTTTACTTTCTGAGGAGCTCAGAACTCAAGCGGCCCAAGTCCCACAGGAGGAGGACAGGTTTAAGCAGGAGGCTGGCCAAGCCCTCCACAGGGCCCTTCCCTTGGCCCGTGTTCCCTCACCTAAAACACATCAGTTTTCCATTGTGCCAATGCTTCCAGGGAAGCAATTGCCAATTTGCAATGCAAAGCTTGCTTTTATGGGGGGATAAAGACACAGTGTTTTGGATCTAGTTTTCAGAAAGGTACCTAGAGCAATGATAAAAATAGAACAGCGCGTGGCAGCATGCCAGACTGGAACTTTCCTGCAAGAATGTGGTTCTCATACCTACAGAGTTCAAAATAACAAAATTTTAAATTACTTACATTGCTAATCTTAACTTATGAAGATCATACTCCTTCCTTTTAAACTTGACTTAAATGGAAGCAGCCACTTGGTATCAACTTTCAGTCCCGTTTGCCTGCCACAAGCATAGCACGGCCATATTTAGGCTGCAGTCACTTGTCATCCTTGCTTTTGAGTTTTTATCAAGTTTCTCCATTCTTTTTCCTTGGAGGAAACATCATAATTACTCAGCTGCCTGCTTCTAGGAAGATCAGAAGTGAAATGAAAATTACTGCCAGGGGTCAGAGAATGTAGAGTCTTACTACTCAAACAAATTATTTGGCCACTGTATCCATAACCATCCAAAATACCTTGTTCCAGGACTCATGTCACATAAAATCACCTTAAAATTAAAAACTAGACACCTCACACACATGCTGCATGAACTAGAAAACTGCATTTCTGACATTCACTACTCACAGGATTTTTTTTAAGACCCTTTGGCTATCTATATACTTAACTGCCCATAGTAAGGTACTAGAAACAGCATAAAAATATGGATATTGAATATTCCCTCTCCAATCACACCCCTACTCCATGCAAACTCCCCTCACACTGAGCACTCTCCCAAATAAAACCAGCCAATTATATTATTTGCATGTTATCTGCTTACTAAGACTTGATACAGGTCCACACTTCCAGAGTTCATCTTTCTTAAGGGATAAATCGGGATTTTTACCTACAGGTAACTGCACGAATGAAAAGCCTCATCTTAAACCTCTTATTCTTATTTGCAAACAGAGCAAAAGTCCGACTTTTTTCCCAGATGAGATGCTGAATGAGAGGTGTTGCCTCACAAAGCTCAGGCTGAAATCCTACATTACATAAAAAGAAAAAAATGCAATTTAGCCATAACCAAGAGCTGTAACGTTACCTACAAACCCAAGATCCCCAGGTCTTTCCAGGCAGATGGCTCATGTTAAGCAGTAGGAAAATAACCGTATAAAGGCCTGTCTGCTGTGTGACAACAGGTAGATCAGCACCCCTTGAAAAGGGGCACAGGAGGGACAGGCATGCCTGGGAAGGACGCCTGCCCCGCAGCAGCTCCGTCACTGCCTGCAGGCTGAGCAACATCTCACCAAACCTTGGCAAAATCTCCAAGCCTGCTCTAAGGTACAATCCCAGCTGAATGAAGCACACATTCCTAAGGTCTGTTGTTTCTTTTTTAAATAGCCACTATCTTTGGAAAGGTTTAGAGCTTTTTTGAAATGCATGTTTGATCTCTTTTCATGATTTGCCAATTAAAAAACCCTTAAGTTTGGACTCTGGCTCTAACTGTTTGCGTCAATCTAAACCACTGCAGAGGAATGTATTACATGGTAAAATACATCAGTTGAGACTTCTCGTCCCAATACAAGCAAGAGTCATCATAAGCAAGTGTGTGAGATTTTGCTTGCCGTATCAACCCTGAAACATCAGGAACCAACACAAAAATACTTCCATTGCCAGGAGTCACACGGAAGCATTTATGAAAAGCTGCTGTAAGGAACAAATCTTCCACTGAACTTCTCCTGTCATACACACCTCCCTTTTCCTACCCAGTAACTAACCTGTAGTGAAACAGAAGCATAGAAAAGTGAAATGTACAAGGGTGTGTAAGTGCAGGACAGATAAACCATCAGAATCAAAGCTGTAAGAAAACACAGGACCAATCCACCAAAACAAGGGCATGCTCTCTTCTACATACTTGGTTTTGGGTGGGTATTGTGGTTAATTTCTCACAGACCACAACCAACCCTCTGATATATGCTAGTTTTCTCACATCTACTTATTCTAATCATATTTAAAAAAAAAAGAAAAAAGAAAAAAGAAAGAACATCTCCCACAGGAAAACTTATAGCTAACTACACAGTCAAAAAACTAAAAAACGTACCAAGTAGACAATAAAATACAATACATACAAGGATAGAGCAGCTACACGGAATCTAACTTTTAATTTCTCTCTGAAGTCATAATAAGACAAGAAGTATCTGCATACAAATGCAGTTCTATAGACACTTGGTTCTGACTCAGATTGGGATAAATAAGTTTAAAAATAGACCGCGCTCCTCCATGCAGCTCTGTAGCAAGTAAGGATTAGAAAAGAGCTAATTGCCACGTGAAAGCCAAGGGGTTACCCATGAAAAACATAGCAACATTTTTTTTTGGATCCCTTTTTCCAAAACTGGGTGCCAGATCTCTCCTCAGCTCTGATCAGTTGAGGGTAGTAAGTTAGTAAGATGAAAGAATTGTTTCACTTTATCTGTTTTTCTACCCAATATCTCACTGGTATGTGATTTTCTTAATAGAAAGTGTTGCAACTTGGAGATGAACAAATACTAAAAAAGGACAGAGTATATACTGTGAAACACTGCAACGGCATAACCCATCAAATTCAGAAATCTTTCGGAAGAGCCCAACCAACCAGTTTGCTCTGGAAAGAACCTTAAGAGAAAAAAAAATAAAAATAAAAAATGCTAGCACAAGAGCTTCAGCTGCACTGACAGAATACTGCAAAGCTTACTGAAGGTCCTCCCTCTCAAACGTACTTGGCCAAAGCAGAAGCTTGGGTCTGCCTACCTTCAAAGAGCCCCCCCAGAGTGGCCTCCCTCCCCGCAGACCCTTCCCAGACCACTGCAAGTGCTGTGGCTGAAGTGTGGCCCCACAGCGCTCCAGGGCTTGCTCCAGAAGCTTCCCGTTTCCCAAGCCACAGCTCCAGTTACCAGTTTCCCAAGGGCTAGGTTATCAATAAATTCTCTCCTCCTTTGTCAATGACCCTCAAATAAGGAAGCTTAAGTTTTCAGAACATGGACACATTAAGTGATACTGGGAAAATGAGCAGGGCTTATTTAAGAATATTAAGCTGTTACGTTGATGGCTGCCATCAATCACTTCTTCCCATTACAGGACAATTACTGAAGCAGATGAAGCTCTTAGAAATAACAGCATCTAGCTGACAGAGACACAATCCACAACACATCCCTTTCCCAATATGTTTTCTTGATTCCTCATCTGAAAATAGACGGATGGTACCATTCTGGAAATTCACACCTACAATATATTCCAAGGTTTTAAAATTACTCGGGGAAGAAATGGTCACACCGTAGTTAGAGATAACGCCAAGTTACAAACCTCATCTCATTTGACAACACACAGCACTCCAGGAACAAAACCAAGAAGCAAAAGTAACCAGCATAAATATTTGCTTATTTTGGGGGATTCACTTGACAAGAACGAGCAACTGAAGTGTTTAGGGTTTCTGTAAAACATCCAGCCTGCTTATGCTGGCACAAAAATGACAAAAAAAGAAAAAAAAAAAAAAAACAACATCCTAATCTCTCTTATATTTGCCTGCAGCAACACAACTGAGACAACATCACCGCAAATGAAAATGACAAATGACAAATCATCCTAAATTTCAACTGTGAATGACAAAGAGCAATCTAATAAAGTTCGTAACACTCTGACATGCTAACACCATTCCATGATTTGACTAAGTCTAATGTAGTTGCTTCCACCAACAAGAGCACTCACTTTCAAGTGGTTTGTAGCCTGCAGCTATTTTCTACAAGACTACAGGAGCATGTAATATTCAAGAGAATCTGTCTAGATTACTTTAAAAACAAAACAAAAGAATTTAGTTGCCATCGATAGATTGGACTGAAATAAAGCAAACCTAAGGAGACTGCTCATTATTTACACTGCTTCCAAGTGGAAATCATTTCATTCCATACATTTATGATTTAAATACTTTAAGATGTAAAGCAGAAATGTACCATATTTATGGAATTAATTTAGATTAATGGCCAGCTAAGTGAATACTTCTATATTTAAAATGGAATTCTCTCTAATCATGTAACACAGTAACTGTTTTAAACCAGGTATTTTAATAAGCTAGGAAGCAACCAACTTTTTGTCACTATGCAGATCTCAAATAAATATTCTCTATATATTAGTATATCCAAATATTAATTTGAACCAACTTATTCAAAGCAGTAATTTCCGCTTTCAGTTGAGAAACATCAAGACTTTATGTCTAAAAGAAAAGACCTCTAGATAAATTTTAACTAGTCTTCTAAATACAAGACTAACGAGCCCTAATGTTGCTTACTGACTTGACTTCACATCACATTCCAGAAACCGTAAATGGACAAAAAAAAAAACCACTTAAATACACAACTTTGGCACAAAGTCGTATGTAAAAGTATGTAACATGAGAGGTAACAGTAACAGTATGTCAAAGTATGTAACATGAGAGATACCTGAGTGCTAGGAAATTTAATGGGAAAATTACGGTCTCCCATCCTCCCATCTCCATGGCTACTTAACATTTGTTTACCCAGTGATAAGTTCACCACAGTTAGGTTAATTCAAACAACAGCAAAAAATAATAATAATAAAAGAACACATGTTTACCTCACAGATTGCTTAAAGACCACCTGTAGGTAATAAGGCAAAAAATGATTGGTTTTGCTAAAAATCACCCACAAGAACCTCCCCGGTCAGAAATCAAGAACTGTTAGAAATGGGAAATAATTCCTATTTTTCCCCTTCAGTTTTGAAGCTTGCTTTCTTTTTAATTCCTCAGAACAATGTGGGGATTCCAGCCCATCCAGCTCCAAGGCAAGAAGAAGGCGGTTGACGCCACCAACATGGTGGTTGCCTCCTGGCCCTGCTTTTATGGGAAGGGCTTTTGGGGCTGTAGGGGAACAGGGCAGGGGTACCCAGCCACAGTGAGCGTTGTGATTCTGTGACTCATCACCGCAAGGCTAATAAGAGTTGGAGCTAATGAGCAGACCAGGAAGGCAAAGATTAAGGTCCACCAATTGCACAACCATTCCTGGTATTTATTTACCTGTGGAGAGCAAAATATCCGCGTGCAGGCCAGCTGGTTGCGTCCCAGGCAGCTCAACAGCCATGAAGTGACTGGAAAAGGGACTGGGGGGGGGGGGGGGAAGAGTACGAAAAGGGGAAAAAGTTGTTCCCAAGGGCCTGTTTTTGGTATGAACAAGCCAAGAGCGGGGCAGAGCTCCCCCCGGAGCCCTCGGCCCCGCAGTCCCTGAGGGCACGGAGCCGCCGCCTCCCGCCCGGGGCCGGCCAACGAGCGGCGGGCGGAGGCGGCGGCGAGGGCCCCGCCATGACGCACTTCGGGAGGCCCGGAGCCCGCCCCACCGCCGGGCCCGGCCCTCCGCGGCTGCGGCCGGCCCGGGAAGGGGCCGAGGGGCCGGGGAAGGGCCCAGGGAGAGTTATGGGGATGCTGGGTGTGGGGCGCAGGAGGAGCGGGGGGGTTCCGCCAGGATGCCCCGACATAAAAGCCCAGCGCTGCCCGCGGTGGTCGCTCGAAGCGATAAATAAAAGGGTGAATCGAGGTGCGAGGCGCGGCCAGCTGACCCGGGGAGCACCTCGCGTTCATGGGGAAGGCGAAAAACACTCAAACGCGCGTAAATAATAAAAAGTGCAGAGAGAAGTGGGAGAGGGGGAAGCGCGTCCCCCCGGCCCCTTCCCGCGGGGTGGGGAGCGGGCGGCGAGCCCCGGCCGCCTGCCCGGCACGGCCCGGCCCGAGCAGCGCTATCGAAAACAAAAGTGGCGCCAAAAGCCCCCGGCACGGAGCGGCTCCTGCCTCCTCCTCCTCCCCTTCCCTCCCCCCCGGCCGCCCAGCGGGGTCCCCACCACACGCGGCCCCCGGCGCCAG
This sequence comes from Anas platyrhynchos, assembly GCF_047663525.1. Lineage (NCBI taxonomy): Eukaryota > Metazoa > Chordata > Aves > Anseriformes > Anatidae > Anas > Anas platyrhynchos. Next base: position 2,266,263 of record NC_092596.1, read on the forward strand.
CCGCCCGCTGCCCTGTGCGGGGCTAAGCAAAGTCCTGCCAAACGGTGGGAATGAGGATTAGCGATAAATCGCGCCCAAAGGGAAGCCGCCACAACTCCTTCCCGCAGCGGGCAGCCGCCGAAAAGAGTCGCTCGGAGGGCAAAAGCGAGTTCCACAAAAGCTTCCCCCTCGATTTTTATTTTTTATTTTTAATTTGGGGGAGGGGGGCACAACTCTTCGGGACGGGGCGGCGACAGGAGGCTCGGCGGGGCCGCGTCCTGGCTGCGGCCGGGGGCAGCCGCAGTCGCCACAGCCCCCGCCGGAGCGCCCGGGAAGGGGCGAGCGGAGCTGCCCCGGCTCGGTGGCCGGAGAACCGAGGCACGGGGCCGGGAAGCCGGAGCCCGCAGCGGGACGGAGGGCGGGCGCTACCCGGGCACGGGCTCCCCCCCCCCCCCGGCCCGGCCTCCCCCGGCCGCCCAGCCCGGGGCCCACCATTTTGGGCCGCGCGGCCCAGCGCCCTCCTGGCCGAGCCGCGGCTCCTCCGGCCCCGCCGCTTTCCCCCCGGGCCCCGACCCGCCGCCGCCACACGCACACACACAATGCCCCGGTCCTCCATCTTGCCGGCAGCCCCTGCTCGGCTCGGGAGAAGGGGGAGGAGGAGGCGGAGGAGGAGGTTCTCCATTTTAGCTCGCCGAGCGCCGGGCCTGCTCGCGGCGGGAGGAAAGGGGACAGCGGGGGGGGGTGGGGGGGGTGTGCCTGCTTTCGGGACCCTCCGGGGCTCCCAAACAGCGCCGCCGCCGCCGCCCGCCCGCGTCCCCCCCGCTCCCCGCCGAGAAAAGCGGGGGTGGGGAAGCGGGGGGCCGGGAGTGTTTTCGCGGCTCGGCCCCGCCGTCCTCCATCTTGGCTGCGCCGAGGCCCCGCGGCCGGCCGGCCTGCCGCCCCGCGCCGGGCCCCGCAGCCCCCCGGGGCCCGCGGGCCGCCGGCCGGCCCCGCTCGGCCGCCGCGCTCCCCGATCCCCCCCTCCAAACTTCCAGAAGCTTCGCCGCCATTTTCTAACTTACCTTGCCCGAGCCGTCGGCGGAGGCGGCGAGGAAGGCCCGGGCCCGGAGCTGCGCTCCTCTGTCCCCGGCCCGGCCCCGAAGACTCGGCCGCGGGGAGGGGGGCCTCGGCGGGGGCCGCGGGGCAGGGCGCTGGGAGCGGGCAGGTTATTTAATTTGGCGGCGGCGCTGGGGATTGTTTGGGGTGTTCGCTGCTCGGCGGCTGGCGAGCGAGTGGAGGGCGCAGGCGCCACCTGGCGGCCACCGGGCGCGGGTCGCTCTCCTGGGCGTGGGGCGACATCTGCCGGCGGCCGGCCGCGGGGCCGGGCCGCGCCGAGCGGGGTAAACAAGGCCCCGCGCATGTCCGCGCTGCTCCCAGCCCCGCTCCGGCCCTGGCGCGGCCGGGCGCGGCGCGGAGGAGGGGGACGGCGCTGGGCCAGCTCGGTCTTCCCCGCCGTAAGCCCGTGTCGGTAGCGGGGCTGAGGAGAGCGGCGGCGGCAGCGGCACCGCGGCCGCCTCAGCCTCAGCCCTTTCCCGCCGCCTCGGAGCTCCGTCCCTCCGCCCCCCCGCAGCCTCGTGCAAACTTCCGAGGGTCGCCCGTGAGCAGAGTTTTCACCTCACGGAGATGTACCCCTCGTGTGTGGTTATTCCATTTCACAACGCAGCAGGGTGGGATGCTTTTTTTTTTTTTCCTTCCCCTCTCTTGTGTAACGCTAAGCACATTACTCATGCTGGATAGTTGCACGTAAGCTTATAGTTAGATTAGTCAGCACAAGAACATTTTTTTGTCCTGGTAATTAGCCTCTCATCGTCCCCTTGTGTTTATCGACTTTTAATTTTGGGGGGAGGGTTAGCATAACTAAGCCGGCGCTCAGCGGCGGAGCTCTGTGCACCCGCCTCACAAAGGCAGGACACTTAGGGGAAGGGCAGGCGGCAGTTCCTGTCTATGCAAAGCTAAGGTGAGGCCTCACAGCGCAAACGACACCTACAATGGAAGCTGCGATCAGATACGGAGTGGCTGAAATCAACTAGCAAAGATGGGTTGATGGCACGTAACAATGCTAGACTTACATGTAATGCTGCCGGGTAGGTGTAGAAGACCTGAAATAAATTATATTCAACTTTAAGAACTATTTTTCACTTCCTGTCAACACCAAGGACTCAAGGGAGAGCAGATTTATGCATTTAGAAATAAAAAATTTAATTTTTGTTCCTGTCTACGTATATACTAGGCACATTACTCATGCTGGATAGTTGCATGTAATCTACACATGCATTGTGTTACTTCTATAGAAAGCTAGAAAGAAAACATAAGAAAATCAGGAGAAAGATTTCCTTTCAGGCAACGCTTGAAAATAGCATCTTGAGTGCCTAGTCATAAATCTATGTTCAAGGTTTCAGTTACAGCTACAGGGGCAGTTGCTGATCTTTAACGGGAACCTGCTAATGTCTATCTGGAAGTTGCGAAATAACTGTGAATAAAACATAGTCTGTTTAAAAAAAAAAAAAAAGTTTTAAACTTGCTGTGATATAGATGGATGTTAAATTACACACAGAAAAAGATGAAGAAGAACTGGATCTATTTGTGTCTTCCCTGTACAGTCAGCTTCTGACAGCTGCCAGATAGACAGCTTTTCCATGAAAATAAACTGCACTCTTCCAAAACTAATATTTTACTTGCACACAGAATTAAATACCTACTTGAGGTACAGTAGGGCTACTCATACTAAAACTCAAATCCCAAATTTGGTAAGATTGTTATAATCTACTGCAACAGCTGGGAGAAGCACCAAGCTGCCTCAGAGTCAGGCATGAAGACATGTATCCAATATTTGCTATATGGAACCACAGTGCTTTCTCAACACACTTGACCTCATAGCTGAGGGAGGTTTTTTCTTTTTTCTTTTTTTTTTTTTTTTTGCTTTTTCTAAATACGTTTAACAAGAAAAATGTGTTTAACAAAAAAAAAACACGACATAGTTTTTAGGGTGTGGTTTTGAAGGAATGGGTGTACAAGCGCTGACAATGCCATGGCAGATAGTTCAGCCCATTTCCAAAGCTGTCTTGGACCTTAAAAGCCCAGATTAATAAAACTTCTGTATATCCTGACTCACGTGACAGAGTTGGTTTTCTAAGCTTGCAACAACAAATCATGGAAGCCCTCTAGAGACCAGACTTCAGGTGCAACAGCTATCACGAATCATTGGGCACAGAGGCTGTTTAAGAGGATTTTGCACTCTGGTTCACTTCCTCCCTCCCAGTTGTTCCATTCATCTGTAGATGCTGTCTAAGCAAAACTTCAAAACTTGCATCATCAGAGAAGAGGGAGGCCCATTTCTTTCCTACATTTTTTTTTTCCCCAACACATCCCTTCTCAGATGCTATTTAGAGTACAACTACAAAAAAAATTCAGACAGCACAACAGAAGGTGTGGGGAACTCCTAGAGGTCTGGAATGTGTCTGCTCTGTTCCAGGGAAGAGAAGACAAGGTTTTTTAACCCAGTAGTGCCCTTGAAGGATTCATAATGCAGAATGACACTCAGAAGATACATGAACTGGTTTCTGATGGTTATTTATAGCATACATCTAAGATGCAACCATAACCATCTCTCAACCTGTGGATAGGAATACAGGAGATAGAAAAGTTGAGTAAGTTCTTAACCACTACATTTGCTGTCTTGTGGAAGATAAAAATGGCTATGTGAAGAGCCTAACTTCTGCATTTTCTCTCAAAACTGATCACGCTTCTGAGACTGAACCTTCCAGTAGCTACAACAGTTAAGGAAATAAGACAATAAGGAAATAGAGACCTTTTAAAACTCTCAGCTTTCTAGAAAGGATCTGTACCTGATAGAAAAGAAGTTTTGAGAAAAAAGGTAGGAGAAAGTACTTTACAGGACTACATCAACTTTCTTACAATAGCTACTCTTAAGACTTCAAAGTCCACTGTTACTGATAGTGAGCCCAATTCAGAGATTATTTAACAATGGTTTCTGCAACAGGGATTTTTTTTTATGATGTTTGATCCAAAGAGGCAGAGATTAGAGTCAGTCTTGATCAGAGTCACACATTTAAAAAACAGTGGTCAGAGAAGAGATCCCAAACCAATTCCACGCCTCAATCAACGGCTAAAGGTTCATCACTAGAAAAGAACACCCCCAAGCTGCCAGATGGCTGATTCAGGCTTCCAGGCAGGAGACTCATGCTGCCTCCTTTTCTTTGAGGACAGTGAAATACGAACTCACCCCGCAATTCTACGTGTAATTCTTCTCTTCTATTAAAAAGAAAAAAGACAAAACCTTTTTCTTCATTATGTTTTATTTGCTTATAGGAGTTGGAACAAAAAGAGAATTTGTACACTGGATTCATTCCAAGGTGAGGTGATGACCTTGAATCACCTCTATTAAGTAAGCCACTTTTTTAGTTGGGGACAGAGGGGAAAAGCAGTCTTCCCAGTCCAATTTTGTTTCCCAGATTTCTGACACTGGCTCAGTCACTCTAGGGAAATTTGCTCTAAGTCCTTCTGGAGATGAGATATTACATAACAAAAACAAAGACCCAAAAATGTGTTACTTTCCCATAACCACAGGAGAGAGATTTCACATCAGTAGCTCCTTAGGCCTTTCCCTGTTCCGTGAATAATTTCTTCCTTTTGTGGTTTACATAAATTAACCTTGCATGCACCTATTTCTCACCAGTCCATTCCAGAACACCTCACCCAAATCTGATTTTTCATGGATTCAGTAAGTTTCTGCCTACTGTGCTCTCAGACCTGCAAAGGAGTACACAGTCACAGCCCATACATACCCTTATTACTAAAAAAGAAGGAAGTTTTAACTCTGCTTCAGTGATGGCTCTAGAAATTAATTAAAAGGACATAGCGAGAAGGTATTTATCAGCAGCTTCCCTCAGCTATCTGCTTGCTGCTTGTTCCCCAAAGCCCCCACCCTCATTCCCATATTTGAGGGGAAGGGCACTTGCTATGTCTAGTTCAAGGTAAAAAAAAAAAAAAAAAAAAAAAAAAAAAAAAAAAACATAACCACATTTTAAAGCTTTCATCACTGAAGTGTGTAAAAGTCATGCTAGTTATTAGTAGGAAATAACAAAAAGCCCTTCTCCTAGGTTCAGTCAGGAGTAGTTGCTTTCACTTGAGCCACGACCTCAGCCTTAAAGACAGGAAGGAGGAAGCGTTACTGCTCAGGCCGCCTCTCCTGAATCAAGCACAGGATCTGTTCCAGCTCCCAGACATAGGGAGGTTTCAGAGGACACAGCCAAGATGTCCATCCAGGCAGAGGTGCAACGCATCATGGACCTTTTTATGAGTCATGGTAGCACCTGTGACGAAGTCTGTGGAAGAAGCACAGGTACCAGAGAAGCATGTTTCAAACTGGGTGAGTTGGTTCGGTCAAAAGGCACCGTCAGAAGCAGGAGACAACAGATGTTAGAATAAGAAAAAAAGAAAATAATAAGAAGAAAATAAAGAATAAGAAAAAATAAAAAAGAAAATAAAAAAATAAAGGGATGGGTCAAGAAGCAGACAAGCTGCAATGAGGCATCTTCTGGTCGTGAACTGGGAAGCAGCTTTAGCTAAGAGACAGCTTAAAAAAAAACAAACAAAAAAAAAACAAACTGAGACTACACCATGCCTTGGATGCCCAGGGCTGCTCACCTGTGAGGAGCATGCAGTTCTCAGCTGGTTGGGCTTCCCCAAGCCCCAGATCCCTCAAAGACTGACACGGAGCCAGCTTCTTCCCTGAAAACAGGGGGAAGAAGGCTGGCTTGTGGTTAGATGGAGATTAGAGTGGAACTGGGACAGAAATGCTGTTAGTCAGCTTAAACTGCCCAAGATCAGATCGTAGAGCAAAAGGATTACACGCAAGTCAAATGTATTTGTTTAAATTGTCATCAATGAGCTTTGAAGAAAATGATTCATCAAACAAATGAGTCAGCTCTCCTGCATTTTCAGGCAAACACCAGTTTGGGATGTTGACAGTGGATCAGTTTATCTTGGTCTTTTCCTCAGAAACTACAGAGGCTGAAGCTTAGGAGGTTGGAGTGGCAGTAAGTGCAATGCAGGCTTGCTGCTGACATGACAGCTAAGGATAAGGAACTGATTGCTCTTTCAGATAATAAGCCTGCATGGTTTTATGCGGCTGACTTATCACATTCCCAAGATCCTACCTGTATCTTGATTAAGATTTTGTCTTAAAGAAGCAAAGCATAACAAGTGGCAAGTAATACAACAGTTTATGACATCTTAGCGGTTTGCACAGATGTTGAAAACCGTTAAGATAAAAATACCATTTTTAGAACCTAACTTCCTTTAGCATGCTTATAGAAGTACTGTAAAGCCTCAGCAACAGCAACTGCAACCAAAGCAATTTTCCCTCTGTGCTCCAGGGCAGAAGGTGCTTCCAGGAGCTAGCTCTTTTGAAGATTAACCGTTTGCTTTAAGTGACAAACCTCATCACACTGTTATAAGGTAAGAGAAATTGTGTCAGAGTTCTGCAGCAAGATCCAACTTCATAAGGTTAAAAAGAGCTCATATAAATTATGAGTAAATAAATATAAGTGCTCTCTGCCTTGGTAATTTCTCAAAGTTAGAGTAAGTAATTCCCCAAGATGTTCATGCATTTCTACTAAACTTGGCTTTTCAGTACTTACTGTAATGATTTTCCTAGTAGTTTTCACAAAAGCACTCTGCAAAGGACTTTTTCATTTTATAGTAAACTCCATTTTACAATTATCAAGCATTTAACTTTGCTGCCGTCAATAGCTGCCCACGCTATAAAACTGTAAATTAGTAATTATCCAAAGGCAACTAAGTAGTTTTCACCTATCATGCAACATCACACATTTATAATAAATTTAACGCACTTTCCTCCTAGATTTTCCAGAGAATTTTGTTTATCCAAGCCATTTATAACTGAAAATGTACTGTCCTCTTCCCTATCATAGGAAAAAGCAAATTTGTCTGCTACGTCCGTCACAGAACTGTATTCTATGAATTAACATTAATAATTTTACCATAACATTGATGTCAGTATTGCTTAAGTAAGCTTATTCTAACCCTGGTTAAACAAATTGAAGACAAACTGCTGGAATCCAGTTTGTATTTATTATCACAGCCCTTTGGCCTCCCCACGGAAAGCCATTTTACAATTATGGCACAATAATTTCTGTACAGCAGCATTAGCAGGTCTCTCGAAGTGTAACACAGTGACTCACGAAACTGGCAACATACTTTCAACAACCTGAATCAGTGCAAAGACAAGGCAGGGTCACAGCAAAGGAAAAATATTCTTGATCAAATTTTCAAGCTACTCAGCAAAATTTACTCACACGAAACAAAAACAGTATGGGGACAGTGTGAGTATTCACTCATAGCTCAACTGCAGGAGGAATGAAGTTGATCTCACTGGCGAAGAGTCATCACCCTTCACAAAGCAGGTTCAGGAGGTAAGACCAACACAGCCATCCCGCATCAGACTTGCAATGAATGGAAGTGCTTCTTCCCCCTCTTTGGCAACCAGCCCTCTTGCTGATAAATCTCACACAAAATGGAAGGTAAAAAAGAACACTGCTCAAGAACTCCTTCACATACTTATCTCCACAGAATATTGCAAAAGCCAGAAATATCTCCAAATCTTTTGTCAGTCTATGACATTTTTGGGTAGGCCTTACACATAGTACGCTAGAACTTGCATGCTTTGAAAGGCAGGACAGATTCTCTTCTGTCACTCAATATCACGGCAGCAAAATTTACTACACCTTCTGAAGTTTAATCCTAGTATACAACACTTAAGCTTGAAGTTTACTATGAATACGGTAATTAAGTGCTTGCATTAACCTCTCACCCAGTTATATTTTTATTTCTAATGGCCCATTATCTTTATGTTAATTTTACTATAAAAGCTAACTTTAAAAATAGATGTCTTAGATTAACAAAAACAAAAACTTTGAAGACTTCAAATTATTTGTCCTGCATCTTCAGGCAGCACATACTACTAACCAAAACAAATATTTGGGCATTCATTGTGGTCAAAATTAACCACGCAACACTGAAAGATTTTTTTAAAATACTCTACTTGAAAAGGAAAAACTACTCTACTTGAAAAGGAAAGATGATCCAAAAAATTCCATTATCAGTGAAAATCTTTTTATTGAGCTATGGGCTTTAGAACAAGCCAAAAACAAAACAAGAAAAGAAAACATGGACAGCTAAGTATATGTAGAGATATGAGTTACAGCAGCCTGTAGAATAAATCAGTATCATGTTTCAAAACCCTTATTTCAAAGCACTGAGAAAAAGCTAAACACATAACAATTTAATCTGTTTTTTCCTTACTTTGCATGCTAAACTAGGCGTGTAATTTCCACATTTTCTAAACAAAAAAATCCTGAATACGTTATTAAAAACCCTTGTAAATCTCCCACATACCTAAAGTAGCAAATAGTTCTACCACTGTCTGTTAAATGTAAGTAAGAAAGATATTAAATAGTAATCAGCAGAAAAACAGCTACTAAATAACCGATACTTGATTTTACTCCATAGCTCTTCATTCCAAAAAATCTTTTGTAAAAGCCAAATTCCAGGCATCTTTGTCCTGCTGCTAACCTCCTTTTCAAAGGACCTGTGCTTCTACTGCATTTATTTGCATCTTTCATTTCTGTCACTTTAAATACTCCTTATCAGTGTCCATGTAATTTCTTCTGTTTCTTTAAGATACCAAAACCAAAAGTAATTTGAAAAAAAAGTCTTCCCAATTCAAGCCATCAAAATTTGATGAGTATGTTATTTTCTCACATTTAGTCTGAATAGAATTTTGATTATAATTTTTTATTTAAAAAAAAAAACAAAAACAACAACAAAAAAAAACTAAGCCTACAGAGAAGTTTTGTCATCTTGCTAACAGGATCTTAACCCTTTAATGTTCCCAAATGATTAAAATTGGAAGTATTATTAGAGTACTGTATCTTTTATAACATTTACTATATTATGATACACTGTATTATTTTTTCTTTTAAAAATAATAATGTAATATAGTAATACAGCTTAGTATTACGTTTTAACATGAAGCATTTTGTATTATTTACTAGGAAAGCAAACAGATTAAGCAATATCCATTTCACTTTTGAAGATATTGTGCCTTATTTCTATTTTTTTTCTTGAACAATTTGCATACTAACATCCCAATTCACCTCCTTACCATGATTAAAGTTTATGAGGATTCTAAATAACATTGGGTCAATCTCTTTCCCAGGTATGGTTTTGGCTAGTCTTCATGCCAAATTTTGCAGCCTATAAGCTAGATCCAGCTCATCCAGATAGTCTCTCTCACATGACTTAGGTCAAGGTTAGGTAACAAACCTAACATAGTTTGCAACATTAACTAAACAAGCTATTTCAGGCAAAATACACCAGCTCACATGCACTTACCTCTCTTTAGTTTCCTGTGAAAGTTAACAAAAACCTTCCCTGTAAGTGAATGTGGGAGCTATAACCAAGCCTGCCAGAACAGCCAACCTTTATTTGTCTCAGAAAGCCCTGTATGTATGAGTTCTCCAATGCTAAGCTTTTCAAAATAGACACAAAGCAAAAATAAAACCTTTCTTACCAGAATGACATACCTATTTTTTCCCAGAAGAGAAATATGACTCCAAGTGCTGAATTCTTTATGAAGTTCTAGTCATATATTCCTAAGAATTGAATTCTAATTTATTACAAAAATTAGCTAATTGAACTCGTTTTAAAATCAACAGTCTTTAACTCATACAAAACATGGATTACTTCCTCTCAAAATATCATCCTTACTAATACATGTTATTTGGGAACAGTTGAGTTACAAACCGAAAATGCAGCAGAAAGCAACCTTCTATTATGACAGCTTTTGCATGTAAGAATCAAACATGCTACTCCAAGAACAACTGGATTGCACTTTATTTAAAATATTCACAAAATTGTACCAGAACAACATGTCAGTTCTGTGAAATCTCATATAATCATAGCAAATATCTAACAAAAAATAGAGACATTATGTTTCTGTGTCTTGGATTTAAAACTCGTATCATATTTAAAAAACTATATTTTGTATAAAGTATCATTAATTGAATATATTACTCAGTGTGTACAACTCCAAGATAAAATTTCTATGTACACAGAACATATTAGTACATCCACAAAATAAGGAAGTCACATAATTGGAGTGACTGTAAGCCAGCTGTACTTAAAGTATCAGCAGTAAAGCGAGTTAGGATAACGGTAAATGTTAGAAATATGAGAAAAAAGAACACTGAACTTCTTTGTGTACGTGGGGCAATTTTACAGTAAGACCACTCCTGTCGTAATGAAGGGCTTGAGGTATGTAAGATCTCCTTCATTTCTGAAGAGTTCTCTTTTAAGGTATGAACTTGATATACAGAGGAATTTTTTGAGAAAAACAGAAGGCTACAAGCAGATTACTGAGGCCACTTATATACAGCTAAAACAGGAACTGTTTATCAGAACAGACAAACTTACAGAGTAGCAGTACCAAATGTAAGGTGAAATATTTGAGCAGCTGGTTTACAGTCTCTGAATTACGTCACAACCATACTTACAGAAAGAAGACAACATTTTCAACCACGTTATGTTTTCGAGAAGCTAAAACCTGAGATGATGCACATAATATCTGAATTTCAGAAATTAGTATACACCAATTTTTATCAAGTGCCCGATTCTTCATACAACTGTATTGGCATAAACTTCAGTTAGAGAGTCCTACCAAAATGAAGCAAAGGAATTACCACATAAATAAAGCTTTGTGTTCCTTAAGCTTTGCCAAACTAGGTCTATGAACTGAACTTACAGAAGATTTATTTACCTTTCAATATTGGAGTTTACAGAAAAAAATCAATTAAGAAAATTTTTTAAAAATTTAAATACACATAGTTTGTCAGCAGAAAAATCTAAATACTGCCATATGATTACATCCTGGGATTAATTGCACTTTTTTATGTTTGTAAGTAGCACATAAAATGAACTTCAGAATGAATGTTCTGATTAACATCATGATTAACATCAGTTAAAATTTGTCTTTTGTTAGTCATAGCTACAGAGGCAATTACGATAGTTTTGAAGTTCAAAGTAGTTTCAAAAGGGTCCATTAATTGTGAGGGTGTTGCTAACTTGTCAATCAAAAAAGAAAATAGAAGAAAATCAGAAATATTCAGAGCTATTTCTTTCTATGTGTTGCATATGTTTGCTTAGCCTGTTAATGATTATTTGGAGACTGCTTACAGAAGCTTAGAAGTGTAAACATGAATGACAAGAAGATAGACATCCTTCAGAGGCAATTGTAGCTAAAAAAAAAAATGACAGAATTCAGTATAGCAAACCTGTTCTTACTGATGTTATGGGAATCTAACTCTTTAGATGAGCAAGTGACAAGAATAAAAATAGCAGACATGATATTTTAGCTGGTATTTTTTTAAAACCAGTAACATTAGATTAGATAAATGGTAGCATCTAACGAATCAGAAAGTACTGTAACCCCCAGAAAATAAATTCAGACATTTGAATATTCAAAGTAACAACATGAAAACTATTTTAAAGCAATTTGTTTCCTCTGATTAGACTGTTTTTATCCTTGATTCTGCAAGAAGTTAACCAGCTCTATTTTTGATAAATGAGAGCTGAGCAAATGACAATTAGCAGAAGCAGACTACAAATATATAGAAAAAAAAATATCTATTTTTTACTCTGTATGACTTGGCTGATTTGTTAGTGGGGGAAAATGCAGCATCACTACTGCTCCATCAGAATGCTCAGTTTTCCTATTCCATTTCATGAAAGAATATGTATATTTAACTCATGTATTTGTTACATTAATAGAAGTGAGAACACTCAAATAGAAGATCTGAGAATACAGGAAGTTATCTGAGGTTGCAACTTTGAAGTAAAAACAAAAAAGTAAGTAGTGCAATGTAAAGGCAGTTGAACATGAGTGTTATAAACAAAAATTAGCAGCTTCTGACAGTCAACTCCTATTTCCGAGCATTGATAAAAACTTTATTGCTTATATTATTCCTCAAGTGAGATGCTCCATAAATAGGTGTGCTAGACTGCTGAAAATCCAACCATCTGTTATCACGTTATACATATTTAAAGAAAGAAAGCAGGAAACAGTTGCATCTACAGTGCTGTACGCTAATACATAAAAATTTTCTGTCTTTTTAGAATATTTGTACAACACAAAGGACATACATTAACTGCTTCAGCACATTCCTTACAAGCAACTAGGTGGCCACAGGGAATGAGGACTACTGATATGTCTTTAGCCATACAGATTTTACAAAGCTTTTCTTCCTGCAAGCGCCTTAACTTCTCTTCCATACTGAGATCTAAGGAAAATAAACACATAGAAAAGAAGTTAACATACTTTAATAGCATCTATATCTAATTTTTCCACTCTTCACAGAAGGACAAGGTTCTCTTCATATGACTTAAAGGTCACACCTTTAAAAAGCAAAAATAAATTTACACGACAGGAAGCCAAACTGTAACATAGAATCCTTTCTACACACACACACACACACATCACCTCCAGGGCCAATGCAGGGAAAGTAGCTATACACGTATTTGCTATATTTTGAATTGGAAATATACACTGAATCTAAACAGTGCATATTCCAATCAGGAACCTATCTTTCCAAAGATTTCCCATGAATGGCTTTCCCAAAATCTATAAAGAAGGTGAAAGAAAGGTTCACTGATACTGGTTAAGTAATTTGGATTTTCTTTTCTTAGCAATTTCCTCAATTAGAAGAATGAGGATAAAATTTCCTTCCCTATCTCTGTCTAGAGAAATGCCCATACTTAAAAGCTTAAAGAATTGTAATCTAGAAAGAATCCATTTTGCATTGTACATTAGCTCTGGATTTTACAGAATGCCCCATTTGAAAATGCACAATTCAAAGGACTTCCCCTACCACTTCAGAAAAATTCCCCACAATCAGTCACAAAAAAAAAAAGAATTATGTTTATCTTCATCACAAGTTCTTTATCTGAATAACATCTATGAAAACTCTTATTAAAAAGAGTGGGTTAATAACATCCCTGCCTATCATGCCAACCAGATGGTCTTTTCCCTTCCTATGAATTCACCCATATGCTTGTCTTTAAACTACAAGTCTCTTGAGTCAGAAATCTCATTTCTGGTCTATTTGTGGAGTGTACCACAACGGCTTTCTGACCATGACCTGCATGTCTCAGCATAGCTGGGACATAAATAATTGTAAAGAAACACCACCTAGAAGTACACTTTTCCTTACTTGCCAAGAAGAAAAATGTTTCTATCCAGTGCTGTTAGTACTAATGCTAACTTTGTATCTGAAAAGTCTTAACAGTGGAGTATTTATTTTAATTTTGTGTATACTGAATATTTGACAGAACATTGATGTGTCTATTTCAGTTTGCCACTACAGTTCCCACATCTATAGTTATCCTTGCCTTTTTTATTTTGGTCACAGTATTTTTGTCTTTTTAGTTAACGTATCAATTTTCCCAGCAGGATGCTAGACTATTTCAATACTATACAGTTTTGTGGTATTAATACAACTCAATTTATTTTGTAGATTATATTTCTAGATGCTACTAACCTCAAATATTTTTTATCACCCCCTTGTTCATCTTTTTTAATGTCCAAAAATACTGTCTTGAATTTTAAGTTATAATACTCTAACTAATCTAAGCAAGACTGGGTCTGAGGATAGATAGATAGATAATAATAGGATCTATTTCATAGGCTAAAGACCTGATATGAGAATACACACATTGGTTTTACAATTAAGTAAGTTCACCTTGCTCAAGTGGGTTTTCATTTGGTGTTTCTTCCTTTAGATTTTCTTTCTGAGCACTTATTAAGTCTGCTACCAGATCCTCAACAGATGTATAGCTTGCTCCAGACATCTGCAATTTCTTTTGCATAATGCTCTTAATCTCAGACAAACTGAAACCCATGTGTATGGCATTTTGTACCAAATGATTCTGTAAGTGATCATCTAAAACAAGAAAAAAACAAAACACAAGAGTGAGACTGAGTATCTGACAGTATTCACAATGGTTTTCTAAGACACCTTTGCAAATACTTAGAAAAACAAACAAAAAACCTATAAATTTTTGCTAGTTCTAGGAATTGCATTGTAATAACACTGAAAATTTCAGAGTTGAGTTCTTCAACCCTACCTTTCCTAGACTCTCTTCACCTACTTATAACAAAATTACTCCTATGTTTACTATTCAGATCTACTACTTCAACAGTGTCAATGTAATTTCTAAAATCGAATGTCTTTTATAATTAATATCACAAATTCCATAACTGAATGTTAGCTGAAATTCATCAGAAATCCCAAGGCACAATAAACACTTAAGTATTTGTTAATATTACATTAACTGTAATTCAGTTCAGGGAAGAAAAAGAATCATATATTAGACCTCCCCCTTCCTCTTTTTCAATATTATTGTATGAATAGGTTTGTTAGCAGTGTGACTTATTTCCAACCCTTCTTTTAAATGTAAAAGACTTATTTCTTCTTTACTTCACAAGATTATTCAAGGAGCAAAATTCTTAATTTCCTCTCATAAAAGAGCAGTATTTGAGAGATTTCTAAAATAGGTTTTGTGTAAGCACTCTTAATAGCAACAGCTATAATTCCCTGTCATGATGCTGTCTTCTTACTATTCCTTTAACTATCTTGTGGTTTTATTCCTTTATATTTGTGAGAAACATTGCAGGAATATCTAATAATCGAAAATGTAAAAAGCTATTTAAGCTTTCTTAGCTTTCTATTCCTTGCCATTCAACAGTCAAACTCTCCCTGCTTCATTGAAAAGCAACGATTGTTTCATTTCAGCATTCTCTAATTCATCCCATAACACTACTAATTAAATACTTGATGCGTACTTCCTAGATAGAAAAATAAGACTGCACCCTATCGGTACTTTCATGGTTTACTACCTCTTCTTTACAACATTTTCCTATCATGATTCAAGTTCTTCCAGGGAAAATAAACCTCACCGTGCAGTTGCTTAGAAGCAATGGAGCAGTGGAAGAATATCACCCAACATTTTGCCTCTCATTTGTTATCGAAAAATTGTCAACTTTGAAATTAACCATTTCCTTTATTATCCATGAAAATATGGATAGTCCAAAATAGTTTTTATTATTTTTATACCTTATTATAAAATGGTTGTTTTAATAAATAGATACCTTTAGGAAGTACTGTCACTTCAGCAGCTTCTATCTAAAAAAAAGTAATATAAAGATGACAAAATTATACTTCTGAAATTGGTAGAGGGAAACCTACATAGTTACAAGACATGAAATAGCTATTTGCTCTTGGTTATTTTATTGCGTAAAACTTTAATCTGTTCTCAACAACAACAAAGGGATCCTCATATTGTTATGCTTTGCATATTGTTTTAAATTTTCATTTTAACACTTCTTAGCAATGATAAGATTTATACAGTTCTTAGTCTCTCAAAGAATTCTAAAATAACATCAGATTTACTTTTTAGTGACTATAGAATTTATCAATGCCCTACCAACAAGAAAATAAGATATCTACTACACTTCAATAATGAAATTATTCATAAGCCATTGATTCCCAGGCTACAAAAAATAGTGTTTGTTTAGTATCAAATATACAACACACAAAAGGTACCCTACCTCTGATCCATAATGTAATTAGGAAGAACTGTGAGATATAAATCCCAAATAACAGAACCCAAAATATACCTCGATGTTTTTCACGTTTTACTAATAAATAAAACAGCAGGAGGACTATAAATTACACAGATGAGAAGAGCAACCATAAGAAAATTATGTTAATATTGTTTTTTATTTTAACAAAATGGTATTTGATTAATAAGCAAGGCACTTACTGTTGAATCCCTACATCCACCTCCTAAGTGAACATTATTTATAAATTCTAGTCCCTTTTCCTCTCTCACGAACCTGCACCTATAAACAAAAATATTTAGTTTTAACATAACTACACAAGCAGCAAACAACAGTTGATTATGTAGCATTGGAAAGGTTCAACAGAATTCCTATATCACACAGAATGCTTGCTTCTTGAATCTCTAGATGTTTAATCAACATCAGTAACACCTTAGCATTTCTAGGATCATCTTAACCATTTCAGCAATACTTCCATGTTTTTGGTGAAACAGAAAGCTAAAGAGTTGTTGGCCAGGCCATCTGACACCACAAGTTTATAAAAGTTAGGACTCCAATGTGTAACTAACATTATATTAAAATGATGTTTCTTTTAGTCTTTAGTAAGCAAAGAAAAACAGCCCCTGGTAAGGCAGGTGCCTTGTTTTCCAACCAGTCCTAGCCACTGGGCACAGCTTTTACTTATGAGACGATATAGAGAACGCTGTAACTTCTCCCAAGTAGTTCTCTACCTTCAGCAGTTCATGGACATACATAGCATGTTGTGAGACTCAAACACTGCCACTGAAGTGGATGTATAAACAAAAACTCCATATATAACTTCTAATGATCTGAGAGGAGGTATATTAGGTAAATTAGGTATAATTTAAGGAAACAATTTCACAACAAAGAAAATTACAACAAAGCCAAACACATATGAGGAGTGAAACATAGCAGCAAGAAAATGTATCTTTTAATCATTTACTACAGCAAGCCCAAAACTAGGAATTGTATGCTTTCAATTTGGAGAGACTAATATTTAAAAGATGCCTGTATCACTACTGGAAAAAAAAAGATCAGCTAATGCATAAATATTAACTTAAACTTTCCAGAGGATCTTTCACTGCAGAAGATGAGTTTGGCAGCTAACATGCAAAAGATAGGTATCTTTCACCTTTTTATACAAATAGCTTACACTTTGTACTTAGACAGCATTTACTCACCTGTAAGAAACAATGAATCATTCCTTCTTTCTGTAAAAAGGGAGTTTAGAAAATAGGCAACCTTCTAAACACCACTTACAGGTTTAGAATCCACAATCCTTGACAATTATGCAGAATTATGCAGAAATCTATTTTGAATTCAATACCATAACTAATTTCTTCAGGTTTGTTTGCACCCTGACTAAACTAGCCATTTTGTATCCTGACTTAAATTAAAAACTTTGGCATGTATCAAGCTCTGAAAATAACAATTAAAATATATTGCTTGGATGATGAGGAAATAATCAGATATGTATTCACAAAACTTCACAATTATGCTAGCTGAGATGTCAGAACTCCAGACACAAGTCTCTTCTTCCCTTTAATAATCCCTACAATCAAGCTAACATGCATATAATACTGACAGAGTTTCAGAAAGTAAAATTTCATGGCAGACTTTCAGTCTGTTCACTTCTGATGACTTAGCTGTGCCCTCAACCTCTTGAGATTTAGTTCTTTCCCCACCCACTTTAGAATAAGTCCCTTCTACCTCTCAAAGATGACGTATTAATATCCTCTTCTGAGGCTTACAGTATAACATTAAAATATATGTGGATCATTATGCACATAACAGCAAGATGATAGAAGATAAAACAGATGGAGTAACAGAAATGAGAACCACAAAGTATAAAACGTGGAAGATAACAATACGTTGGTGCCTACATGACAAAAACGAAGGAAGAGGAGAGCAACTAGAAAATGAAATTATGTTCATAAATACATCAAGCCATAGCCAAATTTCTGAAATTTGTATTTGTATGCTCTGTCATAAAGACATAATATACTATAAATAAGACTTAGACATGCCACAAGAAAACAGCAAAATATAACTTACCCGGGAAACCATTTGGCATGTTGATCCCATGGGTCTTCATTTTCCTTCCATTCTTGCAGTCCTCCACCACAGTGGAAACACACAACATGATCACCATTACCTTAGTAAATACATGAGGATAAAGTTAGTACTAGGCCTACAAAAAAGTATGTGAGTTCTCAGATAAAACTCTATGTTATTAAGGAGATAAAACCAGAAACAAACAAACAAACAAAAAGTATTTGTAATACTGATTAGTAATTGCAACTGGAAAAAAAAATCAAATGCAACTGGAAAAAAATCAAATTTGAAGGAGGACATAGTAAGTATGATCTGAAACAAACATTCAGGAAAAAAATTGAGCTTAAAAAATACAAAACATGAGTCATATAAAATGTTTCTGAATTCCATTTTAGCATGTAATTATACAAATATAAAGAAAATGCTAAAAATAAAGACTACATGCTACATAAAGACTAAATGCTACAATTAAAGACTGCAACAGAAACTGCTTAGGTAGTGTAGTGATTGAAATGAAAGGAAGTAGGGATACTGTTTTCTGCAGCATTAAACCCTTCTTAACCCCCATGAAACAGTTTCCACAGAAGTCACTTGAAAAGCTCTCTGGTCTGCCAAACTCCCCTTTTAGGGTACCTCCACAGTACAGATTTCTCTTGCTATGCTAAGCTAGTTATTTTTAGGAATTCAAGATGAAATTAATAAAACAATTCTAATGGGTACAAACATTGGCCATATATCACCCATATAAGAATATATCAACAGTTTCATTTATGGCCACAACCAAAACAAATGGTATCAGATTAAAGAGCTCTTCTGGGAGCTACCAAGATAGAAGCCAATTATGATCAGAGGAAGAAGTTACCCTGGATAATCCTCCTTTTCTTTGTGACCTAATAATAGCCATACTTTGCACAGCATCTCTCAGTGAAGAATTTCAAAGAGCTTTATCTGCACCATGCAATTCAATCTAATAAGGAATTATTTTCCTTCTCCAGCTTGGGAAACCAATGCACAAAGATATCAGAGCCTCATCCAAGTTATACACTACATTTCTAAGAGTAAAAACTCTGCCTGTAGAGTCATTGTCTTCAAAAAGCTTTTACTGTAGGTCATAATGGCATTGGCTTGTTTTGGGTGTCCAGATGCTATGATAATGGGAACACATTAACTAATTAAAATTGCAGATAACCTGGATTGCCTTGTTCATAGGCTTGTGTATGAACCACAAGCTTGCTCGTTAAACCTGAGGTCGCTACCTGAAAGACAGCACTTCATATGAAAAAAATTAACTTTAATAATTGTCATTGTGAAAGATAGATTAACAAAGTTTTAGCCAACAAGGAAAAGTTATTTTGGTATTTTACTGGTAGAAAAATAGTGATAACTTTGTATTTTGCTAAAAAAAAAAAAAGTAATTGATTTTACATATATCATTTTATGTAAGAACTACAAAAATTAATTTACAGAGCAGAGTAAAATGAATTTCAACACAACTAAAATTCTGGCAAATCATTTTTTTCATAATAAAGTACTTTTCCAATTAAAATGTATTTGTAAGAGATATTAGCCATTTTAAGGTCTGTCTTACCTATGCTATAGAACCCAGCTTCAGCAAGTTGTTCTTTGTTAACAGGGTATATCCAATTTAAAAAGGTTTGTATCCGTCTTTCATATTCTGCCATGGATGGATTCCTTGGATGCTGTTCATCGTTTAGACCATTTCTTCCCAGCTCAGCAGGAATAGATTCACTTGGAACATTTCCAACATCCCGGCCCAGAACAAAATAGCATCTGGGATAGTGCCTCTTGTGTTCTGACCATGCTCTGTCACTAGGTTCCCAGTTTTTCAGTTTTCCACCACAACAAAAACATGCCACTTGATCACCAACACCTGTGTAATAGAGTCCAGCACTAGCCAATTCCTTTGGTGCCAACAGGCCATAGGAGGGCCAGTTGTGAAAAGACTTTAACCTTGCCTCTTCACTGCACATAGCAGGGTTTTTAGGATACAAAATATCCGACATATCCACAACCTGCCTAGTTCTCAACAGGTAGTCTGCCTCCAGTTCAGGCGAGTCATCCAAAGCAGGCAAGAGCACCGAATTGCTGCTGCCATTTTCAGCTCTATGCTGGTAGTTCTGGGCAAGAGGACGCAGATCATTCTCCAAAAAAGTAGACTCGGTAATAAATTTGCAGTTTGGGGAAAGGTTTTTGTGTCTCTCAACTGCCGAATCCCCAGGCTGCCATCCTTCTATAGTCACGTGGCAACTGAAGCACTTCACTTTACAGCCTTCGCCGGTATAAACAAAGCCAGCTTGTGCCAGAGCTGATGCTGAAACCAGACAATCAAGTGGAAATTCAGCAAAGCTTTCTAGTCGGTGGTGTTCTTGGGCCCAGTCCTGGTCATAGTCAGTGCCTGGAGTGGCATGAGGCTCAGAGTTACCTGGGCCATTACACGTCATTTCTTCATGTGCAGGGTTCCTCTTTCAGATTTCCTAAATGAAGCACACAGACGTTAATTTCAGACAGAAGAATCCATGGTACATATTTGCAAGCCTGGAAAGAGGCTAAATTAAACTAGCTATCCTTTAAATATACAAAGAATGCCTCTTCCTGTTCCCCCCACCTCACCCTTGCCTGCTAAACCAAAAATAAAACTAAAGCCAGGAAGATCATAAAGTTTTACAGGAATGAATCATAAAACCTGACCAATAAAAATTTGTCTAGAATGTATTCGAGTTTATGCATTTATAAATTTAAAACAATGTTCTTTAAAAAAAAAAAAAAGAAAAAAAACATTTTAAGAATGAAATTAATTTAAATATTTAACAAAGGCTCTGGGCAAAAACTCTGCCAAAAAACTTCCAAACCCAAAATATGAAGTTACTGAATGTGATGTAGTAAATCAAAGCCAGACATGCAAGATTTTACAGTCCAGTTTCGCAGCACAACTATCTTTGTTTCCCCCGTACTAATGTCACAACCACCTGTCCATTACAGATTGGCATCAACTGGTAAATCCATCATCAGAAAGAAAAAAAAATAACCACTGGACTTCCATTTATGTTTTCAAGACATACTTCTCAGTTTTCCTTTTAGTAAAATATCTGAGTAAATTAATTCAGATGTTTCACTGGCCACTTATTAACATGCTTTGCTGTCCTTTCAGCTCAGTTTCTTGCCCTACACAGGGTTAGTGCTGGTGCCCAGCACACTGCTTCTTTTTGTGTCTGGCCAGCAGAAGCACAAGAGGTTCCTGTATCTCTGCCACCACCCCAACTTTTGCCTTCCCTGCCCTCCCCAAGGGAACCAGCCTCTCTCCCTACCACTGGTCCCACTCCTACCTCTGCCTATGCTTTTCTTGTGTGAGCACCCCGGGCCCCTCTGTACCAGGTGGCTGCTAAAAGCGCTCAGACGAGTCCCTTCTGGATGAGAGAACGCAACTCCACGTACGAAGCCCAAGCAATCACAACCTACTTAATCCGTCTTGGGATGAAGGAGTACAGTCAATATTTATCTCTTGTCCTAACAAGTGCAGTGATACGATTATTTAGAAAACCTCATGTAAAACACAGGCTACGGTTGACAGATAACTCAAGCTTACTCCTTTGCTAAGCGGTAAATTGAATTACTACAAGAGCGCTCAAACTTCATAGCACAAGGCAGTAGTTCGGCAATTAGCAGGAAAAAATGGAAGAACAAAATGTATTTATTTAACCAAGTGCCATTCTCTACATGAGTCCTGTAATATATCCTATTTCCCATCCACAGCTTTACAAGGCAGGCCATCATGCAAGAATTTAACACTCATAGGGCTGCTATGGAGCACAGGTATTTTTTTTATTTTCCTGGTCAGTCTCAATCAGTTTGTCAGCAGTGGTTGGGAAACAGAACTACACTGCACTTATTATTCTGAAAAGAAGGTTCATTGAATGGAAGGAAATTTCATTTATTTCTGATACATTGCTCTTCAAAACCGTATATATGGTGATTAGAAGCAGTACTGCTCATATAAAGAGCTCAAACAGTGTAA
This sequence comes from Anas platyrhynchos, assembly GCF_047663525.1. NCBI lineage: Eukaryota > Metazoa > Chordata > Aves > Anseriformes > Anatidae > Anas > Anas platyrhynchos. The sequence goes on from NC_092596.1 coordinate 2,288,108, forward strand.
ATCATGAGGCAAAAATTATATAAAACCTTCTGTTAAAATTGAATTCAGGATTTGGGATCTTTAGGCTTGTGGACAAAAAGCCTCAAGGTTAAGAGCTTGCACTAATGTAAACAGCTGATATACAAAAAAACATACATGTTCCATGGTTCTTAATTAACTACACCATTCATAGCAATAACATAGCTAATTCATGACATTATCTTGTAGGTAGAAAGATACAAGATGTATCTAACAGCTAGGTCATCTGTGCTGCCCTCTCCTATTCTGCCAGGAATATTTGAGCTTATGTATGTTGGACAAGCTGATAGCTGTTTCGGCAAGGCAATGAAGTCCTTAAAGTTCAGCATCATGAAAACTGGTGACCAGGAAAGGGAAAAGATATCATCAGCAGCAAGACAAAGCCAATATATAGAAAATCACATTATGTTTGAGAACTATTACTTAAGTCTATCATTTCAAATAATAAAGAGCTTCACTGCAAAAGCCACGTAACAGAACAAAACATCTAAAGGATTTACATCCTGTCAAAATCTGATAGACAGAGACGCTTCAGAATGTGCTTGACCGGTCAATCCTGCTCAGGGAGAAGCACAAAAGAAAAGGTGGGGTAAAGGGAAGAGGCTTGTTCAACCTCACTCATGCCAAAATGATTGCATAGAGGATCAACAAAGTAGTAGGAGGATGAGAGAAAATACTACTCTGAAGTTACAGAGAGAGTACACGACCTGCCACACCAAAGGCCTAGTTGACAGAACTGGGTAGACCTTCAGAACAGATGACAAGGACTTGAGAAAGAAACCACCCAGCCCAATCACACTCCAGAGGACACAAATACATTCCCGAGAGAGACAAAGAAGTTAGAATACAGGTAAGTATTACACGAGCACAGGGAGGCGTTCCATGTAAGCATTCCACATTAAAACTTCTCTAGTACGCACTGGCAAACAGCTTCATCTTCCACAGGGGACGATCCCACTTACGTTGGAGAGGACCCTGAAACCTACCAACTGTAATGAAAAATTCAGGTGCTACATTAATTTAGCTGGTTTTCCTCTGTAAGACCCTTAAGCTCAAGGAAGTGGTAAATCTTCAAGGTCATGTAAGCAGTTTTATCCTCATTTCGAGGAGTGCTGCCAGGCACAGAGCACAGTGAGACAGAACAACCCTTTTCAGTCCAAGTCAGATGCAAACTTGGTGAATTGTAGTCCCTCAACTTACACAATATGAAGTCTGCAAAATACTTAGGAAAAATATAATTTTACAAAGCTAGATGCTAATCCCAAAAATGCTTAAGGATATGTTTAACTTTATTTACTACCAGCCATCAAAGCCAAGAGATGCCTTTTATCTATGCTTATTTTTATTCCTGTAAGCGCGTGCTGGACTTAGAGCACGGCCAGGAAACAAGTCACAGCTTTAGTTCTTCTCGCAGAGGATGTACTAATATTCGCAGTGCCAAACACACACACTGCTTTGCTAGCAGCATCCACTGAACTCCATGAGGAAAAAACCTCTCATTACTCTACAACAGAAAATGACACATCTTATGGATAAAATAGTACCACATTTATTTTAAACATTCCAAAAATATCCCTACCAATAATCTTTGCAATAAACCAACCACAAATTCTGAGGTCAATTCCTCTTTTAGCTGTTCCACAAAAATAAACATGGGACATGCCAAGTCACATTCAGTGGTCAAAGGACACTTCTCTTCCTCAAATGGCCACAAAGCCACCAGTGATTTGAAACAGCACTGAGAGATCACAGGTGAGCACAGAAGCAAAAGCCAAGCTAGTATCCAGCCCTGGCAATTCACACTAGAAGTGGTCCTGTCCCTGAAGCAGATCCTCTTACACACCTGGTGCACTCTACTCCGTCCATTCGCGACAAACTACTCCAAGTAAGCACCCACCTAACTTGTTATTGGTAGGATTTCATTAATACAAAGCAATAGGATGAGTTGGCATTGCAAAATTAGGGGTTCCTGCTCCGGTGTGGCTTGCCTGCAGGTGATAGCCACCTATGGGTACCTGTGCCCCTGCTGGCAGGGAGCAGCCTACCCCCAGGTAGCCAAGTTCAGGGAACAGTGCCACGTTTCTTGGTCTGAACATTGTTCTGCAGCCTGACGTAAAGCACTGGGGTTCTCCATTATTTCCATCAGTTCCAGGGCTGTCTGGAATAAGCTGGGACCAGCCCACAGCAGGTCTGGACTGCCCCCTTGCCCGCAGTACCTCCACAGCTCTCTGCTTCTTGTGTTAGGCAAGAACATGTTTTACACCAGTAAGGTACATAAAGCAAATCAGAAACGGGCAAGCAATTATTACCTGTCCTTAGAAAAAATTGCCAGGAACACCCTCCATACTGTCAGCAGTTACTGCCATCAAAGACTTTAGCTCAATGCAACACCCTTCTTGAGAGCTTCATTTGCTCAAAGAAAAGCATTTGTTTCAGACAGTCTAAAAAAAAGAGAAACTTGAACTAGAACAATGCTGAAAACATCTAAAAACCAGGAGGCCTTTATCTGCTCAAGAGCTTTGTTCTCAGTTCTCATTCCCCAACACCTGCAGTAACACCACCTATAGCTGTTGTACAGTCAGTGCAGATGTTTCAATTATATCTGTTTGTATAATACCAGATTTAGCAAGAAGAGGCAAAACCTTTTTCAAATTTCAGACAGGGTGGGGAAAATCACCGTGCATTGCAGGATCACCGCCTTGCTTGCCGAAATGACAAAGCTCATTAACCACTAAGTAGGGTGAGAAAATGTGACGTTGGAGAGCTGGCATGCTTGCTTTGTGCAGCCACGGAGACGTGACTGGTTCCGAGCACCAACTCGAATTATTTCTTAAAGGCAGTTTGTAACTAGTGTAGTAACACCTGACGTTACACTGAATCATACTGTGCTTCTCTGCTTTAGCTAGCAAATTCAGAAGTAGCTATTGAATAAATTGCATTGACTGACCTAGAAATCTGACCTATATGTTTGTTTGGACTTCCAAAGGGCAAAAATCAGTAATTACATGTAGTAATATGAGAATGGTCATGATACACACTACTAATAAAGAAACCTACTTTTATAATAACAAGTTTAAAGGTTCGTGTTTATTTCCTTTTAAAAATCTTTTTTTTGAAATCTTCTAGGACTGTTTCTGTAAAGATCTCAAATGACCTTAAGGGACTCTCATCTTTATTACTACACTGTGTTCATACAACGATTTGTAGTACCCAAACAGCCCAAGCTGCACACTCTTTTTCTTATCTTCATGCCTACAAGACTTCCCATAAGGTGGCAAACAAAGCCTACTCATGCCCTCCACAGATTCCTTCTCAAAATCAATCTTGAAAAGACAAACACATGTGCTTTCCATGTATGAATAGCAGCCTTTCTTTTTACTTAACTTACATAAAAAACAGCTCAGAAACAATAAAAAAAAACACAAAACACGACTCTTACCCTATAAAAATTTTTACATAAAAAATTGCATACATACTTTAAAACCAGAACAGAGCTTCTCCATCTCTTTTGGATCTGTTGATACAAACTGAGGCAAATCACAATGTGCTGTCATTCTCTGTCATTCGCCCATTCTCACTTTAGCAAAAGGGGAGGAGACAGACAGAGGCTCAAGTCTGACATCTCAAGAATTTACTGGAGACATGAAGATCCCCCTTGGTTCCTTCTTCTTTGTTCCTTATGTCAGATGGGTGACCTCACACTACTATGATGAGTAGGACATGGGAAGTTAAAAAATAGTTAAGAGACACAATTTCCTGTGCCTCCATTTCTCATAAGCTACCAACATGTTCTAAGCAGCACATCAGAGGTTATACTAGTAGAATTTGAAGAACTGATGTTTTATCACAACTCATCTGAAAATTTTTCATTCTTAAAAAATAGAAGTCTAGTATATCATATGACTAGTATAGTATATTATATATAGTATATAATGTCTAGTATAGTATATTATATATAGTATATAAAAATAGAAGTCTAGTATATTCATATGCATGGATAAAAATAAAAAATACAAAGTGCATTAGGTTTGAACTTCATTACGACATGCATGCACTGCTCACGCTAAGTTGTTATTTTTTATTAGCTACATGTGGTACTTTACCAAAGCAATCAGAGCAAATACTGTATCTTGAGTGAGGCCCGACTTCTTCAGTACCCTCTGATTCATGCTTATGCTTCATAGGCGAGCCTGGGTCCTGCAGTCCATCTCTGGACTTTCAATGAACCTCAACCCCCTGCCCTCAACCCCATCAGAAAATTAAAGACACCTCATTTACATATATATTTAATAAGATGGAAGTTCTGAAAATTTTGATTTCAAGTAATTGGCAAACATGTATTTTTTAGAGAACTCCTTTTAAGGAAGGTTTCTTTTTCAGGATGTTTATAAGCACATTTTCTCCTCTTCTCCTGAAATAACATCACCTTTAAAAAATATGGGTTATAGAACTCAAAACATCATGTAGGTGGTACATCTCATATGTGACAGACTCTCCTTGCAGAAATAACAGCATGAGCTTTGAACTATTATATAAATTGGCTTTTATTTGTTTTATTTCACTTACTCTGTTGATCCTCTTGGTGCTTCCTGGAAAGCTGTGTGTTTGAATTAGATTTAAGGAATTGAGAAGGAAACACATGCAAAGAGGGAAGCAAGAAGATCAAAGACTAAACTGAAAAAGTAGATGTTGCAATGGAGATTATATTCACTTAACTGAGATGTTCTTTTCCAGCTTTATCACTTCAGCTGTGAGTACATTTAATTAACCATAAATGGTAAGCAAAACCAAACAAACAGAACTACCTCAAATTCTGCGCCACCCTCTACCGCGATGGAAATCACAGGACAAGGCTTTTCAGGCTGGTAACAACGCCATCTGAAGCAGTAGAAAAACTCCTCTATATACTATGCTGAAGGTTATAACAATCAAGGTAAAATGACTAGAAATAAACGTTAGGGCAAAACCAATAAACGTATATATAATGAATTTATTATTTAGAATGTTGAAATTAATGACTCTGTTCTTTCAAACACTGTTTTCTAGAGTGCTGTGAGTACTTCAATATTTATTTACCTTTTTTAACATAAGAAGTAAAGTCATGTCCTCAACATGGGGAGAATCACAATATTTGTCCACCACATTTGGGTTCTCTAGAGATAAGCAACCTCTCTTGATCCCCATGACCCAAACAGTGTTAAAAGCACATGCTGAAAGAACAGTTAGCACTCAGAGAAGGTCCAGTTGTCATATATGAAACAATTGCTTCAAATCCTATCAGCTGCATTGCACCACTTTGAGCTCCCGGAGCAAAAAGAGGCAGCCACTGTGCTCAAAGCCTCCCAAAGGACACCTCAATCCAGCAAGGCCAAAAGCAGGACAAGCCCTCCGCAGGTATCGGCTAGCCTGAACAATGCTCCATCCACGTCATGGAGCCCTTTCCATTTGACATCCCCTCTAAACATCACCATTTGACATCTCTCAGGACAGTTTTATCTAACAGAAAACTACATTAATGTATTATTCTGTGGACGTACTGCTTTAAATACAGCAGTACTACTCGAAATACAACATTAATTATTTCTGTTTCAAACACCTGTTAAAATCAACTGCTCAAAGCATAAAATTACAACTAGACTGTTGCTTAAAAATAATATTTCTACACGGGTCTTGTAACAGCTGCCTTATATATTACATGGAACAATGATTATAAACAAAAACTTGCTACATACAACTCAAAACTATTAACTGCAAAAGAAAAAAAGAAATTTTCAAACAGTTTCTGGCTGAGAAACGTAAATTAAGCAAGTAGCCAACTAGCATGCATACATAAAACTTTACAACATATACCAGCTGTAGATTGAAGTTCAGAGAGGAAGTTATTTAAGCCTCTTGACACGTATTTAATTAATTGCATATTAATTTTAAGTAGAAGATCCAGAAATTTTAAACTTAGTTTTCACTTATAAAGCCCAGGAGATTTTATATATATATATATGTATGTATGTATGTAAGTAATATATATACACACACACACACATATATAAACTACTATTGAAGCATTATTGAAGCATTAAGTATCTTGCATGTGCAAGTAAACAAAGCCTATTTTAGCCTGAAAGCCTTCAAGTAGCTGAGCCAAGTTTAATATCTGCAGGTATTCGTCACATGACACCTTCCACTTTCAAGTTAAAGTACCATTTAATACAGTCCATTGATTAAGCTTCAGATGAAAAAGCACAGACAAAAGTTTAAAACAAAGATACTACCTTATTCAAAATACAAAACTGCACACTTGGGCTTTGCAAGTCAAAGATTTTCAATTCAAGTTTAAGAACATGAACAGGTATGATTTTATGCAAGAATATGACACCACCACATCACCCAGGACCGCAATGCTTCAGAGAAGCACAGAACCTGCTTTTCTCTTTCACTGTATTTTATCAGCCATGATTTCCATCCTTAATCCTGCAACGGATTGACATTACAAGGAGTTATTTTTAAGTCCTCTCCTTCCACATGGCAAGCACGGCTGTAACCTTCAGGTCAGAAATACACTTGCACAGCCTGGTGCTCCTTACCAAAGGGTATATTCAACACCCAGCTCCTACTACTTGACACACTCACTATGAGAGCGATGTTAGTGTTTATTGTTGACTGAAGTCTGAAATGTGAGAGTGGTGCACCAAGTAAATACCAGACAGGACACATCGTACCAGCTGACACACAGACTGTCCATGTGTCACTTCATGGAATTTCACTGTGTGCCTGCTCAGCTGCAATTAGATCAAGGAAGACACATGCTACTAACTTATACCTACAAGGCCTAATAACAAAGGAAATTTTAAAAGCCTTTACAAACCTCAGCACATTCATATCTAAGTATTAAATAATTACTTATTAAATAATTACTATCTAGCCATTAAGTAAAATACTGCCTGGAGAAGGTTGTGGGTTTATTTGTTTTTAAATAAAGAGGGCATATCTACACTATGCTCTTTGATCTGGCACCAAATCCTGCATAAATGCATCAGCTCAGCTTACTGTGTTTGGTTCTCAAACCAGTCCTACTTAGCTTCCCGTCAAGGTTTAACACCGTAATAAGTCAGTCAGCCACTCAAGGTTACAGGAAGCAACTAGATCTTTCTAAGTCTGGACTCCAGTCACAAGGATTTTTACACTCTCCATCGATCTTAGAAACAAATATAACCAGGCCAATAGAAGCACACCATTTTGAGAAGGATTTTCACCAAGTATTTTTCTACATGAAGAAGTCACATGTGTACACAGCAGTACAATAAACAAGAAGAATGGATTCATGGCAGTGCTTTCAGTAGATGAGTGAGACAAATTTGCATTTGCCAAAGGCACTGAAAAAAAAACACATTTGCCAACTTGCAAAATAATGACTTGCGAAGAATTTTAGCTCTGTGTATAAGAAAAGAGTAAATATCAGCCGCTGTAGAAAATACTGGCATGTTGCGGCCTAAGCATGAGGTCTTACAGAGGCATCAGAAGTAGTCAAACATAAGACATAACCACCTAGAGCTGTTAATGATTGTACCAAAGAAGATGAAGGAATGAAGGTCTGGAAACCTAACTAGTGCATACTACACAGTGAAGTGCAAGAGAGGTGCTGGCATCTTTAGTTTGGGAAACCTATCCAAAGCAGAAATTTGGATCCGACATTTGCTGCCCCTGAAATGCATTGCCTACAGATGACAGTACCTAAAAATAAGGTAGGTTATGAGAAGGGGAAAAAAAAAATCACAGAAAAAAACCTCCTACCAAAACCCAAACCTCAAGCATACTGAGCGTGAGACGGAGAGACTATGGGTAAAAGTAGAAAAGGGCTAATACCAAGAGCAAAAAACTCCAAATAATCCTCCAGCAAAACAAAAGAATATTAAAAAGGAAGAAGCAATCCTGACTGTCTCAAATTTCTCTGGCATTTTCAGTTGGATGAAAGTTTATATGTGGCATAAGCATGAACATTATGAAATATTGTTCAAGAAATGCTCTTGTAAATCCTATCCAAGTCTATACATGATACAGCTATCAATTTTTAATTACAAGGTCACTTAGAATTGTACCATTTCAGCTTAATGAGATTCTGTTAAGTGTTCTTCCCAGGCAAACCATAAGGAAATAATAAATTCAGCATTTTTGGATTTTCTCCCTACTGGAAAACTAGTCTGTTAGTCTTTCTATCTTGTTTCCACAAGCCCTAATGACAACTTCATTTTCCTAAATATTTTACCATTCCCCCTCTTGTAAAGGGCTTCTTCCACAAATCAATGTGACAACAACTCCAGTTTTTGTAATAGGACAAAACTGTTACATAGAGAAAACAAAAACTATTTTTTCAAAATATTCTTTTTATATTGTATATACACTTTAGAAGTAAAATTGATGGGATATAAAATCTACATTTTATATAATTTTTGTTTTAATTTCACAACATTTAGCTCGTTAACTGCTGTATTATTCACAGAAATTTGATTCAGCTACAAGTTCTGCACCAGGAAATTGCAACTAAACTTCCAGAATCTTCCCCTTTAATAGAGAAGAGCTTGGCAGTTGTATTTGATACAAACTGAAACTACTTTAATCTATGAAACCAACACCAACAATTAGGGGGCTGGCTTGTTTTTTTTTTTTTTTTTTTTTTAAATGAATCTTCCCTAAATCAATACAATGACCATTAGCAGCCTCCAAGTTGTGTCAGAAAAGGTGCAGTCCTCTTCAAACATACCCTAAGAGTCCTCAAGGAAAAGGATATACATACCTGAGCCACATCAGAGCAACTTTAGGAAGCAAATAAGCAAGCTGTGCAGTTTTGTCCCCATGCAGTTCCAGCCCTCTTAAGAGTGGAAATGACAAGCTGCTTTTGTCAACTTAGAAGCAGCTGAGTTAAATACAGAGAAAAAAAAAATAAGTCTGGGATTATAAAGTGTGTTAGTATAGAAACGTAACCTCTGAAAGCTGAGCTACTGCTCTTTTGGTTAAGAAACCAAATTATCCAGTCAACAGGAATACAGTAAATAAATATGGAAGAGCATAAACTTCCAAGCAGAAACTGCAGTGCCCTGGGACAGATGCAGCTCCCTTCTTGAGCATGATCTGTGCTCCAGGTTGCAGCATCACAAGCTTTTACTGCTTTGCTACAAATCATTTAAACTCATAATTGAAGGAAAAGACTGAAAAAAGAGAGCAGCTTTCATCAAGGAGGCGTATTAAGATGTGACTTTAGCTGAAATAACGTGATTAATGCCACAGCAAACCCGCTGAATCTTCCAGATCATAAGGAAACAAAGTGTAGCAGGAGGGAAGTGCAGTGAGCCTGGGACCTCCTACAGCACAGGAGGGCAGGCAGCTCGGGCTTAGGCTCACAGACCAACAGCATCACGATTCTTCCTGGCATCAGCAGTGGAAACGGTTCACCATTACTGCATGCGGAGCTGTACACACATATGTGCATACACTCACACAGCCCTCATCCTCTAAGTTGGAATCTCTCTCAAATTATCCTCTGTACTTTCATGTGAGGTTTGTTAGGAAGGTGGGATGACTTGGGGATTCATTCTAATACCATACCAAAAGTGAAATATGAAAATTGCACCTGTTGAAAACACTCAGCTTACCATTGTATTTAACAAAAAACTGTTAAGTTTCCACAGACAGGGAAGGACTGTGGACTACAAGATACGTGCCACTTCATTTTACACTTTATGTAACAGAAATAACACTGCTTGCTGAGGATGGCTTCTCAACTTCGGGAAAAGATCCCATCAAGCAGGTTTTAAAATAGAACCTGCTCTCTAGTAAAGAAGATTTTTGGATAGACATCAAGTCCAAAATTAACACAGGAGGCACACAAGTTCTCTTGTAACAATCTTCAGTTGTACTCATACAGTATCACAATTCCCATTCCTATAAAAGGAAGTGTTCCCAAAATTAGCTGTGCAGAAACTCATCCCATGAACTGAGCTTCTGTCCCTTCCTCTCCCACTCAGAAGCACAGCAGCACACGGAGGGGGCAAACTTCTGATTGCTGGTATCAACTCAATAACCAATCAAGGATAGAAAAGGCAATAATAAATATTCTGTAGCATAGTTTGGGCTGTTCAAAATCATCAGCAACTAGTCCTAAGGATTCCTAGCCCTGAAGGACAACCCAGTTCAGGTTTTGTGATGTCTCCTTCAGTCTTCACATACCTTCAGCCTTCCTGCACAACTACATATTTGAACCAGAGGGGGAGAAAAATCTGCTTCTGGAGCCTGACTTCCAACAGTCACATTTGGAGTATGCCGGCTTACAACTCCCCAGGACAGACCACTTGTTAGACAAAATAAAAAGCTGCAGGAGACTGTTAACTCCTGATACAAAAAAATAAAATGGAAATGGTACAATACATACAATAGCATCCCCCTATGAAATTAGTACCCAATCATCAATCAAGTTTAGGAATACATTAATCAAAGCAGATACTAGTTGCACCTCTACTACGTACCAATCTTTACAACAAATTCCAATATTTACATTCTTGCTGCTAGAAATACAAAGGTTAAAAATTTTCCTTTCTATATAACCTTCAGCATAGTTTAAGGAGGCTATGATTCAAATAAATCATTTCACAATTACATGTTTTGGGCAAGAAATCCAAGTTAAAATACATTTTAAAATTGAGAGAATCAAAGGTAAGGGAAAGTGTGAAATGCAGATGTTTTGCTGAAAGTAGCAAGGGTTATAAGACTGTGGAAACTCCAAAAGATGCAAAGAAGATAAAACAAAATCCTGGAAATAAAAATTAGAGGACAGCAAAAAGAAGAAAGCCTGTAAGCAAGCAAAAAAAGATCTAATGATCCAGCCTTCTCTTCTCCCTCAGAGAGTTCTGCATCAGACTAGAAACTGGATTTTCTGAAACTCTTCAGCTCCCTGCAGCTGCCTTGCCCACCCGGGCAGGACTGCATCAGGCACAGAATTGCTATCATGGGTACGCAGAGGCCTGCAACAAAATCCATCTTTGTAATTCAGAAACTTAGATATGAACACACATTTTTTAACTGTTTTGATAACAAATGCAAGTCTGCCTCATATCAGCTGGAGCAGTCAAAAAGAAACCAAGAAAACCCCACGCCCACATCGGAATTCTTTCACTTTTGCTGCTGGTTACAAAGGGCAAGGTCAGAGGAGGTACAGGATTATCATTAACTCATTTCCTCGCCCTTCTCGACCAACAAGTAGCTGCCTGGTTTTCTAGGGACAGAAGTCAGGTGTTCTTAAAAGGGTCCCAAAGTAAACTGCAAGGTAGCAAAACGGCTTAAGAAAATGAAAAATATCCAAATAAGAACTTAATTAACAAATCCACCACATGAAAACTCACCTTTTGAAGACTGAGTTTGTCTTCTCTGTTATTCAGTGACTTTATAACACAGAATCATTAAGTTAATGTATATCCTACATGACTTTGTTAAGGTTTTAGATAAAAATAATTTGACAGATTGATTTAGATATGCAAAAATATCTAAAAGCAGCTTCAAGAGCAAATACAGCTTTTAGCAAATGCAGCCTAACAAGATAGTTAAAAAGCACAGAAATTATCAAGACCAAAATTAGGTCTTACACCCAATGATACAGCTCCTATCAGGAAGACAGAAGCCTGAGATAGACAATAGTACAGAAATAAAAGTACACCAAATATTAAAAAGAAATATATCGGCATAAATAAACAACCATTAGGCAAAAGAGAACTGCTTGAACTGGATTGAATTACAACTGAAAGAGTGACCTGAGAGAATAAATACCTGAGAGAAACCTTTAATAAAACTGCATTTTTATTTGAAAGCAGCAGAAAAAACATTCTTAAAATGGGTATTAAATTAAAAAAAAAAAAAAAAAGAAGTAGGGAAGGAGAGACAAAGTTCAAAAGAACCCATAAAGATTGGAAAAGCGTATGCTAGCATAAGAAATGTTTATGTTAGTTAGTTATGTGAAAAAAAAAACATAGTATTCTGTTCTATGCAGAGGGAAATCACTTGCGGACGTCGCACCTTATCGTCCATGTTAGCTCTCCCAAGAGGTGCTATATCAGGCCGCGGTGTGGCAGGCTGCCCTGCCCCTGCTCTGTTAACTCACGGCCTCCCTTCTTTCTGCGAAAACGCAACCCGGGGCCAGCAGGCCCCGTGTGCCCACAGGGTCCCGGCGGCTGAGCACTCCGACAAACCCAGAGGTTCCAGCAGGAAGGGAACAGACTCGAGTCCGGTCCCCTCGGGCGCTGCTGACACAGAATTTCCACCAAACACCACTGCAAGGGCGATATCCCCCAGGCCCCCGCTGCGCCTCCACCGTGGAACCTCCCCAGGGAGCCTCGCGCGGAGGCCGGCGGCACCAGGGACGGGAGCTCCCGGCCCGGCTCCGTGCTCAAGGCGATGGGGGTGCGCCCGTTCCCCTGGCAACGCCTCCCCGGCCCGGCCCGGCCCGGCAGCCACTCCCGCTAACCCCTCAAGCCCCCCGGCCCCCGGGGACGGAGCGCCCCCGCCCCGGCGCCGCGGAGGCACCGCCACCGACTCACCGAGCCGCGGCCCCTCCTCACCCTCCCCGGCTGCGGGAAGCGCCCGGCGCCCAGCGCACGCCGACAAAATGGCGGCTCCCAGCACGCCCCGGGCTCCCCTCAGCGGCTCGGGGCCGGAGGGCAGCGGCGCCCCCCGGCGGGCCGGGGTGGGACGAGGCGGGACGGCGCCCGCCGGCGGATGGCGGCACCCAGTGTTAGCAGCGCGTCAACCCCATTCCTTACCGGTTCCCCCGGCTCTCTTCGCCCCCTGCCCGAGCTACAGCCCTGAAACACATGGAAGCGGCGCGGGCGGGGGTCGCCAGCCCACAGGACGGGCAGCAGGACTTTGCGGTGAGGTGCTGACATGGTTCTGCACAGACCTAGGCTCAAAGTACGGGTTATTCACCCCGAAATCCGTAGGTCTTTCTCAGCCGGCTGCGTAAGGGCACTGTGAAAACATCTGCCAGATGCTGGTCGTTTTGGTATCCACTGAAGATGAGAGGTGCCAGCTGACCATACTTCTCACTGCAGAGTGCACTGTGTTACAACTGCATCTTAATCTTCGCTATTAAAAAAGTTCTTACTAAGTTTGCCCAGAATATGCCTTCCCCTCCACCCAGCCCTCCCCCCCTCCCCCCCCCCCCCCCCCCAACTGTGTTTTCACTAGCTATTAAACCTGTTAAATTTCACACGTTTGGACTCAAATATCCCAAGTCAAACAGAACACTCAAGCTATTGTCTTTGGTAGCTGTAGCCAAAATCATTTGTCCATTTTCATGACTAAGTTCTTTTGCAATATTAAAATATTTCATTAACCTTTCTTTTTTATAGAAACTCAGGTGCCCTCATGATTAATCCAACAAATTTTAAAGTGGCCAATGATAGAATCACAAAATGGTTTGGGTTGGCAGGGACCTTAAAGCCCACCCAGTTCCAAGCCCTGCCGTGGGCAGGGATGTCACCCACTAGGTCAGGTTGTCCAGGGCCTCGTCCAAGCTGGCCTCCAGGGCTGGGGCATCCACAGCTTCTCTGGGCAGCCTGTTCAGTGCCTCACAACCCTCTGAGTGAAGAATTCCCTCCTAACATCTCATCTAAATCTCCCCTCTTCTAGTGTAAAACCATTCCCCCTTGTCCTGTCACTACAACCCCTGACAGGCTCCCTCTTCGGCTTCCCAGTAGGCCCCCTGTAGGTACTGGAAGGCCTCCCATGAGGCCTCCCCAGGGCCTACTCCAGGCTGAACAAACCCAGAGTAATGGGCCAATTACCAAAGTTTATCACAGAGAAATTTGGGACTAAATCAAGAGAAGTAACCTAATTACACGACATGCCAGAATGTCTGCAGATTCCAGGGCTTAGATTGAAAGCCCTTCCAATAGGGATTATCTCTCAATTTCTGTTGTCTAGAATTTACAGAGACCCCAACTTGGTTCAAAGCTTCTAGTCACTATAAATAACTATATTAACTTCCATTACTACAAGTAATGAAAAAATAGCAGGTGCCCTTTGGCCAGTTAGAAAAAAAGTCATAATGAAATCAGCAACAGCAGTCAGCAACAATACTCAGTATTTAGGATGCTACCACACATCATGTTTGCTCTGGTAGGACTTCTGGTCCAAAAAAACAGAGTGCCCTGAAACCTAAAATTTTACATTTAGTGATGGCAGCCTAATGATGATGCTGAGCCTACAAGAAAGAAAAGATTTCCCTGAAATAAAGGAAAAAATGGCTCAAATGGTCTGAGGCTGTTCTCATGGAAACAAACAAACAAACAAACAAACAAACAAACAAAAAAAAACAACCAGGCTTTTAGTACGGATTTGACTGCAGTATTATAAACATTTTGTAATTCATTACTGCAAGTATGTGATTATGAAGATGATTAACGTTAGGCATAGTCATCTACTTGCCTTAAAATCTAATTAAAGTACTGTGGTTCTAATATTGAAGAACCTCTTGTTCTGCAAAAATAAAAAAAATGTTTTACAGCGACTCTAAAAACTAGTATAATTCAACATGTTCCTATACTTCTGGCATCTGGTGAGGCTACTATGGCCCTCACTCCATGAGAATAAATATTTTTTCCAGTCTGTATTGGTAATGTGTGGGCTAATTTCTCAAGGGGTTGGCATTTTCCTCAATTTGAATCTTCAGGGTTATCCGTATAGAGTAAAAACAACAAATTAGTAATTTCTAAGTAAGAAAAGTAACTATACTGAAAACGCAGACCATTATTCTGGGACATCCTACTAAAATATTATTTAAGTTTTTAAGGGATGTTCTTTACTATGAACAGAGATGGCCTCAAGAAATCTTCTATAAAAACAAATTGCTTTAGACACAACTGACTGAAATATAAAACACATCTTTCAAATAAATAATCTAAATCTTTATCTGGTCCATAGTGTATACTCATATTTTTTTCCCCTTTTTCATTTGTATTCTCTATTTCCTGAAGAGAAAATAATCAAAAGTAAAAGGTTTCAGCATCACAGGCAATATTTATGCAAGCCAGGAAGAATGTAGTTGCCTAAAAATTCCATATATTTTTCACAATCTGAGAAATAGCTCTATTTAAGTAGCAGAAATTCACATCAATCAAAACTCACTTCACATCATACCAAAGCAAGATTATTTCTTTAAGGATCTTAGACATATTATGACACAGCAAGTTTAGGTCCTTAACATTGTAATAGGAATATGAATACTTAATCTTATAAATTCTTGTCATACCACATTATTAATACATTCATTAGCAATGATTTTCACAAATGCCATTGCTTTGTTGAGGTTCTGATACTTTTCCAAATGAAGCAGATTGTTTATAGAGGTCATAAGGTATTTTTACAGTGACCAACTTACAAGTTTTGATGTCTAAATCATGCGCTTTGATAACACAAAACCCCAAACTTCTAGCCTCAATACACAGAATAACTGGAAGATAAGAAAACATAGCAGAAAAGAAAAATAATGACAATAAGGACAGTAATGCTTGTGAAACGTTTTACCTTCTACACAAGTGAGTTCTTTCTTTTCTGTTAAGGTTAACCAATTTAAAGTTCAGCTTAAAATAAAATTCAGAATCAGTCAATTGTACTGTAAACCAAAACTAACAATTCCCTTGGTGACATGACAACATTGAAGTAATTTTTTTACTTTGAAATACTTTTCACTGTAGATGGAATTTTACAATGATGGTACTTGAGCTACAGAAAGTAATTAAACTTTGAGCAGAAAATTGCACTCTGTATCTTTGTTAACACAAACTGGATGTAGAGAGATTGTCTTATTTACTATATTCACCCTTTTCTTTAAAATGGAACGAACAAAATTGTTCTTAGAATAGGTTGAGTAGTCTGTATTTAAAAAAAAAAAAAAAAAAAAAGGCAAAACCAAACAACAACAAAAAAGTAGTTTACTGATTTCAAGTACCTCACCTCTCCATGCTTTTTATTTGCTTTTTGTGGAAGGACCTGTAGCCTCTACACTATGGATCTTAACTGATCACAGAGCAATTCCATTTGTTTGAGTATCTGTGTTACTCCTGTATTTTATTTTCAGATAAATTGAGAAAAAAAAATGAACTTAAATCTTACAGATATGAAAAGAATTTTTACAGAATCATAGAATATACCTGGTTGGAAGTGACCCACAAGGATCATTGAGTCCAACTCCTGGGTCCCCACAGGCAAACTCAACAAATGGTAGACCCTATGTCTGACAGTGCTGTCCAAATGCTTCTTGAACTCCAGCAGGCTTGGGACTGTGACCACTGCCCTGGGAAGTCTGTCCCAGTGCCCGACCCTCCCCTGTCCTGGCTCCATGCCATTCCCTCGGGTCCTGTCACTGTCCCCAGAGAGCAGAGCTCAGTGCCTGTCCCTCTGCTCCCCTCGTAAGGAGGCTGCAGGCCACCATGAGGCTGCACCTCATTAATGAATAACCGATAAATAACAGATGCCTGAAAGCTATGTTTTTCATCTGAATTTCATCCAATGTTCTTGCTGCCCTTGGAATCACAGAATCACAGAATCACAGAATTTCTAGGTTGGAAGAGACCTCAAGATCATCGAGTCCAACCTCTAACCTAACACTAACAGTCCCCACTAAACCATATCCCTAAGCTCTACATCTAAACGTCTTTTGAAGACTTCCAGGGATGGTGACTCCACCACCTCCCTGGGCAGCCCGTTCCAGTGCCTCACAACCCTTTCAGTAAAGAAATTCTTCCTAACATCTAACCTAAAACTCCCCTGGCGTAACTTTAGCCCATTCCCCCTCGTCCTGTCACCAGGCACATGGGAGAACAGGCCAACCCCCACCTCTCTACAGCCTCCTTTAATGTACTTATACAGAGCAATAAGGTCACCCCTGAGCCTCCTCTTCTCTAGGCTGAACAAGCCCAGCTCCTTCAGCCGCTCCTCATAGGACTTGCTCTCCAGGCCCCTCACCATCTTCGTCGCCCTTCTTTGGACCCGCTCAAGCACCTCGATGTCCTTCTTGTAGCGAGGGGCCCAAAACTGAACACAGTACTCGAGGTGCGGCCTCACCAGAGCCGAGTACAGGGGGACGATCACCTCCCTAGCCCTGCTGGTCACACTGTTTCTGATACAAGCCAGGATGCCGTTGGCCTTCTTGGCCACCTGAGCACACTGCTGGCTCATATTCAGCCGACTGTCCACCATCACTCCCAGGTCCTTCTCTGCCTGGCAGCTCTCCAACCATTCCTCTCCCAGCCTGTAGTTCTGCTTGGGGTTATTGCGCCCCAGGTGCAGGACCCGGCACTTGGCCTTGTTGAACTTCATGCAGTTGACCTCAGCCCATCGGTGCAGCCTATCCAGATCCTCCTGCAGAGCCTTCCTACCCTCGAGCAGATCGACACACGCACCTAGCTTGGTGTCATCTGCAAACTTACTGAGGGTGCACTCAATGCCATCATCCAGATCATTGATGAAGATGTTAAAGAGGACCGGCCCCAGCACCGAGCCCTGGGGGACGCCACTAGTGACTGGCCTCCAACTGGACTTGGCTCCATTCACCACAACTCTTTGGGCCCGGCTATCCAGCCAGTTTCTAACCCAACGAAGCGTGCGCCAGTCCAAGCCAAGAGCAGCCAGTTTCTTGAGGAGAATGCTGTGGGAGACGGTGTCAAAAGCCTTGCTGAAGTCAAGGTAGACCACATCCACAGCCTTTCCCTCGTCCACCCAGCGCGTCACTTTGTCGTAGAAGGAGATCAGGTTCGTCAAGCAGGACCTGCCTTCCATAAACCCATGCTGGCTGGGCCTGATCGCCTGCTTGCCCTTCAAGTGCCGCATGATGACTCCCAAGAGGATCTGCTCCATGAGCTTCCCTGGTACTGAGGTCAAACTGACCGGCCTGTAGTTCCCCGGGTCTGCCCTCCGGCCCTTCTTGTAGATGGGCGTCACATTTGCTAGTCGCCAGTCAGCTGGGACCTCCCCCGATAGCCAGGACTGCTGATAAATGATGGATAGGGGCTTGGCCAGCTCCTCTGCCAGTTCTCTCAGTACCCTCGGGTGGATCCCATCCGGCCCCATCGATTTGTGCACATCCAAGTGCCGTAGCAGGTCACCAACCAGTTCTTTGTGGATGGTGAGGGCCACATCCTGCTCCCCATCCCCTTCCATCAGTTCTGGGTACTGGGTATCCAGAGAGCAACCGGTTTTGCCACTAAAGACTGAGGCAAAGAAGGCATTAAGCACCTCTGCCTTTTCCTCATCTCTTGTAACTAAGTTTCCCCCTGCATCCAGTAAAGGATGGAGATTCTCCCTAGTCCTCCTTTTTGTGTTGATGTATTTATAAAAGCGTTTTTTGTTATCTTTAACAGCAGTAGCCAGATTGAGCTCCAGATGAGCTTTGGCCTTCCTAATCTTGTCCCTGCACAGCCTCGCTACATCCTTATAGTCCTCCTTAGTGGCCTGCCCAATTTTCCAAAGATTATAAACCCTCTTTTTCCTCCTAAGCTCAAGCCACAATTCTCTGTTCAGCCAGGCTGGTCTTCTTCCCCGCTGGCTCATCTTTGGGCACATGGGGACAGACCGCTCCTGCGCCATTAGGATTTGCCTCTTAAAGAGCGCCCAGCCTTCCTGGACCCCTCTGCCCTTCAGAACCGCCTCCCATGGGACTCCACCAACTAGTGTCCTGAGCAGCCCAAAGTCAGCCCTCCGAAAGTCCAATACAGTGGTTTTACTGGTTCCCTTCCTGGCCCCGCCAAGAATAGTGAACTCCACCATTTCGTGGTCACTCTGCCCAAGACTGTTCCCGACAATCACATCCTCCACCAGTCCTTCTCTGTTTGTGAAGAGAAGGTCTAGCAGGGCACCACCCCTGGTAGGTTCACTAATCAGCTGCGTCAGGAAGCTATCTTCCACTTTCTCCAGAAACCTCCTAGACTGCTTCCTCTGGGCTGTGTTGTGCTTCCAGGATACGTCAGGGAAGTTGAAGTCCCCCACGAGTACAAGCGCCGACGATTTTGCAACTTCTGTCAGCTGCCTGTAGAACTCCTCATCTGTCTCCTCATCCTGGTTCGGCGGTCTATAGCAGACCCCGACCAGGACACTAGCCTTGTTGTCCCTGCCGATCCTAACCCAAAGGGACTCAATCTTGTCATTCCTAGCCTCGAGTTCTACAACATCGAAAGACTCTCTAATATAGAGAGCCACGCCGCCACCCCTTCTGTGCTGCCTGTCCCTTCTGAAGAGCCTATAGCCAGGCATCGCAGCACTCCAGTCATGAGACTGGTCCCACCACGTTTCCGTGATGGCAACCAAGTCGTAGCCTGCCCGCTGCACGATGGCTTCCAGCTCCTCCTGTTTGTTACCCATGCTGCGTGCATTGGTGTAGATGCACTTCAGCTGGGCCTTTACCTTATCCTCCGGCCTTGCCATTGCTCCCCCTGGCACAGCCCCAACAATCCTTGCTTCAGCCCCATCCCCCTTCTTACCTAGTTTAAAGCCCTATCAATGAGCCCCGCCAGCTCCTGGCCCAGGATCCTTTTTCCCCTAAAGGATAGGGACCCGTCTACGGCCATCAGACCAGGTGCTGAAAGAGGAGACTGGAAGAGGAGACTGGAAGAGGAGTGCTGGAAGAGGAGACACAGTTGTTTGATGGGAATATGAAAGTCTTACACTTTTGTTGGTTGGTCCACAGAAAATGAAATCCGCTTCTCTCTTCCAGAAGTGTGTAATGTCCATTCCTTTTATCCACAGCACTTCTTTATTTCCTTTCATCAGCAAATGATAAACATCATTCTCATTACATTTTAATTAAGGTACTAGAAAAGTCCAAAGGACTCGAGGTAATCAGGGGTATCATCATACTAAAGCAGGAAAAATTGAAAAACATGATGAGCCTTTTCAATTTCAGGAATAAAGTCTTAAGCTGGACAAACTTTCCTGTAACTCCTAAACCCACTGCTGATCAGACAGTGCAATAAAATATCCTTCTAATTAAAATTAAAAACATGAAATAAAGGTGGTGGTACTTAATCCATTAATATATGCTCTATGGAAAAGCTAGCATTTAAGCAAGGAAAAACAAACATCTTTTAATGTTTAGATATACTGCTATCTGGAACTACTTTCAAGTTCACTTGCATCTGATGTCAACTCAGGAAGAAACACAGAGTATTTACTTTCTTTCACAATTCACTGAGCAGGTGAGCAAAGATAAATGCCAAACAGAGAGGATAAAATTGTAAACATGCAACAACCGATTTATTTTAGTCCTGTTTGAACTGATTAATGCAAGCAATAATTATCTAGAGCTGGGACTTTGGACTTAGCAAGCAAGTGGCGTATGGCCACACACATGGTTTTCTATTCATGATTCCTTCATGCTGCAATATTAGTGCTGGTTTACAGGTATTGTATAATTCAGTGCTACTATAACTAGAAAATTGCCACATTCAAGGCAGCACATACTATCCTGATGGAAGAAAAGAGGGAGAGAGGAGTGAAGAGGAATACTACAGTTAATAAACATGTCTCTTTCAGTTGATCAGTCTGGTCATTCATTTTTTCCACATCCTATTGATGATGTCTGATAATTTTTGTATATGAGGGAAACTCGGAAACTCGAGATGACTGTCCAAATCTTAGCAGAGCAATTTTTTTTTCTAGTCCTTAAATGCTTTATATTGCTGCTTAAGTAGGTAGCTAAAAATATATTATTCACATATCAAAGGCAGTGGTATTTAATAAGTATATGCTGCCTTTGGACTCTGGTCAGAATCAAAGCAGCAGAGGGAAAAAGCAGTGGAGCAGAACAGAGAAGCAATAGAGACTGCTTTCCAGTGTAGGACTGAGAAAAAGGAATCAGGACCGACAGTTTCAGAAACAGCTTCTTTGCCTAACAGTCTGCAAACACCAAGTTTAGAAATTCATGTTTTCTCTTACATGATTATCATTAGGCACAGACACACTTCCATTTTAACATACCTGATATCTGGGGTACACAACCCAAATGAGTGCATGGACCATGTTGATAAGAGTTTGACTTACCAAATTTAGGGTTGACCTTCAAACCTTCACATTCTCTCAATGCACTAATACCCTTAGCTCTCACAGTAAACCTGCATGAGGTAACTACAGTGTTCAGACTTTTACCTAATCATGTATGCCAGGGTGTAAGTGCCTGTGAACTTCAGCAACAGCCACACCAAAGAGCTCTTGCAAGCCACAGTTGCTGCCCACTCAATGGCAAGCAGAGCCTGTTGTTCACAGCCTTTGGCCCCCCACGCTTCCTGCAGCATGCAGCCAACCCTCCCCAGATGCTCCAGTCATCTGGAGTCTTTTCTGGACACATCCCAGATGAGGGACAGAAGCACAAGCTGTAAGCACTGCTGCCCCAGAGCTGCTCAGACCAGCACGGCCACTGCCATGCCAGAAGCCTCACGTATGGGATTGCAGGCTAATTATGTGCTGAAGTTAGCAAACAGGTATTGTCAGTAAACGAAAGTGCATTAAATCAAATGCAATGTTCTGTGGGATGTATCTTACCTAAAAAGGGCAATGATGCAGGGCCATCCCGAATAATACCCTGCTATGAGACAACCCAGCAAGTAATGAGGAGCTGCAAGGTCAGGAATAGCAGTTTTGCAGGTTTACGCTGCCTTTCTGCAGCAGTGGAGCCAGGTAATGCTGCAAGACCCTCAACTGCCTTACTTGATGCTGTCACTGCTCAGCTTACAAAACTTGCAAAATGCCAAGGTTTTCCATATATCCATACTCCCAGTACTAATATCTGAGATTCTATTAATAGACTTTGATACAGCCATTGCTAGGCAGATGTATGTGCTAGAAGACAGAATGTATCTTAAAGCATTTACAGTTCTTCCATTGTGCCTTCTTTTCTCAAAGCAGGCAGGCAGGCAGGCATCTATTCTCTCAATTGTTCCAGCACAGGCTGTGAGCACAGCCCACCAGAACAGCTCATCTCCATCCTTCAGAGAAACCACAGCAGTTACTGCCTTGCAGATCTCCGTTTTGCCACTAACATTTTACCATTTGGTGAGACTGTGATTAAAGGGACAGTTCTCTTTTTTTCCTGTATTTGTAGATTTCTCAGCTCTTCAAAGCTGATGCTGAAACAGCTGATTAGAAAAAGAACAACACTCCAAAAAGCAACACTCTTCAAAGCAGAGTTACATGTATTCACTCTGATCAGAAAGAAACACATTTTGAGGTAGAGTGAAGTATATTGTCAAGTAAATAACTGTTCTAATGCCTACCAAACACAGTCTCAATCACAGGTTGGATGATTAATTGCTCTAGGGATTGCTCACAGCATCGTTTTTAATAAACTAAACCACTTTCTCACAGGCATTGTGTAGAACAGAGCTTAAGTAGTATTTCTACCCTCCATTCTCCATCAGCAGGTGCATGAACAAAAAGGTTAAGTGGAACAAAACCATTCCAAAACCTGGACCAGGCTGATAGGGTTTGGATATCGAACCTAAATCTATGGCTGGCTGATACTGAGTATGGCTATGAAAAAAAACAGAAGTTACAACATCTATTTGGCAGTCACTTATGTGAGAATGTTTCTCTTTTCAATTGCCTAGCTGAATAGAAACAGACAGTACTAGATAATGTTTAGGACTCTTGTCTAAACAGCATTTACCAAATGGAAATCATCTGGAAAATGTGGAAACATGCCTTCTCTGTACCCTTGTTCTTCTGTGTGAGAAATTAGGAAATGTTCCCAGAAAAAGAACAGGAACGATCATTGAACTATGACTAATAAATACATAAATAATAGTAAAAAAAAAAAAAAAAAAAAAAAAAAAAAAAAAACATAAAACACATATATTTCAGGAATTTAGAGTAATTAATTCTTACATGTACATGATACAAAAGCCCAGCATTAAAGGCAATTTCATTCCAGTCACTCTTTAAACGGCTGTGCAAGAAAAGTAAAACATTCAGCTGTTTACCCCTTAGAGCAGATAATAAAGTTGTGCCTTGTCACACAGATTCATGCAGTAGGTTCATACAGAAGAAACAAGCTGTTCAGACATTTTCTTTCTTATGCTTTTGTACATTTTACAGCTCTCCTAATTGGCATCTGTAGTATTTATTTAGAAAACCAAGAACATACACATTTTTATAAGATTAAATTAACACTATTTTTATCCTATGTATAATACACTACATAATACACTGCACAATACACTACACCTTTGAAAACCTTATAGTTGTAGTTAAGCTAAATAATAACCTACTGCTATCCAGCTGTTACCATAGTGCCCAACTGAGGCATTTTCTTTAATGAAATTGGGACAAAACATTCTGATTGTTTCTTTATTCAGGCACGAGGCACAGTAGGTGACTTAAGACTGCAGCTTGACGTACCATGGCTTTGCAGTCATAATTTTCTTCCTTTCTTCCTTCCTTCCTTCCTTCCTTCCTTCCTTCCTTCCTTCCTTCCTTCCTTCCTTCCTTCCTTCCTTCCTTCCTTCCTTCCTTCCTTCCTTCCTTCCTTCCTTCCTTCCTTCCTTCCTTCCTTCCTTCCTTCCTTCCTTCCTTCCTTCCTTCCTTCCTTCCTTCCTTCCTTCCTTCCTTCCTTCCTTCCTTCCTTCCTTCCTTTCTTTCTTTCTTTCTTTCTTTCTTTCTTTCTTTCTTTCTTTCTTTCTTTCTTTCTTTCTTTCTTTCTTTCTTTCTTTCTTTCTTTCTTTCTTTCTTTCTTTCTTTCCTATCTATCTATCTATCTATCTATCTATCTATCTATCTTTATTTTAATTTTACTTTATTTGCATATTTAGAAAGGTAAATGCCAACTTCTAAAAATAACAGAAGGAAACAAAATGCCAAAGGAAAACTTTGTGAATATACCTATTCTGATTGAGATGGAAATCTCTCTGTAATTTTTGGAAATGAGAGAAACATCCTAGCTTTTAAAAGGGTCTCTGACTCATTTATAGGAATTGTAGGATGCTCATGACACTTTTTCAAGCACACAAAAGCCTCATGAAGGGGTGAAGAATAAACTTTAAAAGAAGTTGTGTAGGACTGCAATATAGATATTACTCTTCAGCCCAGGAATTTGTCACACTTCAGCTAATAACAGGTATTACTAACAAAGATGAGCACCAAATAAGCAAGGATAAGGCAAAATTAAGTATGACTTTATAGCCCATGATTGAGGACTATTATTTGTTGATAATATATTAATCTGAAGAGGAAAATGTGCATGGTTATTTTTAAAACCACAGAATCACAGAATGGTTGGGGTTGGAAGGGACTTCTGGAGATCATCTGCTCCAACTCTCCTTCTGAGCAAGGTCACCCAGAGCACGTTGCACACGATTGCATCTGAGTTTGTGCCCATTGCCTCTTGTCCTGTTGCTGAACACCGCTGAGAAGAGTCTGGCCCCATCCTATTGACACCCTCCCTTCAGGTATTTATACAGATTGATCAGATCCCTTCTTAGTCTTCTCTTCTCCAGACTAAACAGGCCCAGCTCTCAGCCTCTCCTTGTATGACGGATGCTCCAGTCCCCTAATCATCCCAGTATTCCTAAATATTTTGCTTTGCCTCCATTAACTCATCATAATGTATGAATGATTATGTTTTAGGGGTTATATGTCATGCATCTTTGATAAGTAGAACATATTTTATGTAAATTCTATCACAAGGAGCTTTCTTGAGTACTTCAGAAATACTGTGGAACCAGGCCACTCTCAGAGAGGTACTGCAAAGGGACAGGAGGGAACAGACGCAAGTTGCAGCAAGGGATATTCCAATTTGACTGAAGGAAAAAACTCCTTGATGCTCAAGCACTGGGATGGGGTCCCAGAACAGTTGTGAAATCACCTCCTTGGAATAATTAAAAACTCTGTCACATAAGGCTTTGAGCACCCTGCTTGAACTTTTAGGCCTAACTTAGAGTGGGGCCTTGGAGCAGATTGCCATCAAACGTCCTTTCTGAATGAATGATTCTGTGACTATAAAAACTGTAAAAATGTAAATGGCTGATATAAATGTATACATATTTATATATAATAGATACTAGAAAATCTGCAATAGCTAACTTGTTCACAAGAGAATTTCTAAAATATATCTAAAATATATTTTAGCCAACTGTGAAACAGCTTAGATCTTTTTTTGTTTGACTTTTTCCTCATATCTATTTTAAACTGGAAAAAAAACAACAATAGCTTTGGTAAAGTTAATGGAAGTAATGGAAAGCAGATTGAGTCTAGAACAAATATATCTCTAGAACACAAGCATACTTTTATATACACTTTTCACTCCTTGATGATGTAGGTATAAATCTCTCTACATATATATATATCTATTTAAACATATAACTATATGTAAGTTATATCTATATAGATATATAGATATATTACCTGGTGGATGAGGGAAAGGCTGTTGGTATAGTCTGCCTAGACTTCATGAAGGCCTTTGATACGATCTCACACTGTATTCTGGAGAAGCTGGCAGCCCATGGCTTGGACATGTACACTTTTTGCTGGGTTAACAACTGGCTGGACAGCTGGGCCCAGAGAGTGGTGGTGAACGGAGTGAAATCCAGCTGGTGACTGGTCACCAGGGGCTAGTGTTGGGGCCCATCCTCTTTAATATCTTTATTGATGACTTGGATGAGGGAATTGAGCGCACCCTCAGTAAGTTTAGAGATGACACCAAGTTGTGGGGAACAGTCAGTCTGCTGGAGGGTAACAAGGCCCTGCAGAGGGACCTGTACAGGATGGGTCGATGAGCAGAGGCCAGTGGGATGAGGTTCAACATGGCTCAGTGCTGGGTCCTGCAACTTGGCCACAACAACCCCATGCAGTGCTACAGGCTTGGGGAAGAGTGGCTCAAAAGCTGTGCAGAGGAAAAGGACCTGGGGGTGCTTATTGATGCTTGCCTGAACACGAAGAGGCCGTGAGCCCAGGTGGCCAAGAAGGCCGACAGCATCCTGGCTTGTACCAGGAATAGCGTAGCCAGCAGGACCAGGGAGGTGATTGTCCCCCTATACTCTGCTCTGGTGAGGCCACACCTCGAGTGCTGGGTTCAGTTTTGGGCCCCTCACTACAAGAAAGACATTGAGTTTCTGGATGGAGTGTGTCCTGAGAAGGGCTATGAAGCTGGTGAAGGGCATGGAACACAAGTCCTATGAGGACCAGCTGAGGGAACTGGGGTTGTTTAGTCTGGAGAAGAGGAGGCTCAGGGGAGACTTTATTCTCTCTTCAACTACCTAAAAGGAAGCTGTGGGGAGCTGGGGGTCGGTCTCTTTTTGCAGATAACTAGTGATAGGACTACAAGGAATGGCCACAAGTTGCACTAGGGAAGATATAGGTTGCAAATTAGGAGACATTTCTTCTCAGAAAGAGTAGTCAGGCATTGGAATGGGTTGCCCAGGGAGGTAGTAGAGTTACCATCCCTTGGGGTGTTTAAGGAAAAGTTGGACATGGTGCTTTAGAGACATGATTTAGTGGGTAATATTTGTGGTAGGGGGATGGTTGGACCAGATGATCTTAGAAGTCTTTCCCAACCTGAGTGATTCTATGATTCTATATGAAACAAGAAAAATATACTGCTTCATCTGATGATAATTTCTGAGAAAAGACTTCATTTTTTGTGGATTTATAAGAAAACTTTACATAATACACTACCTATGCTCAGTTAGTATTCTTAATTATTTTTATTTAAAAAATGTAAAAAAAAAGACATTTGGAACTGAGAATTGCAATGCTTTGAAAATTGTTAATAATTCTGAGATACGTATTAATATATTTACAGAATAAAAACAAAATCTCAGGACCTGACTTTGCAATTCTTTACATAAAAGGATAATTTCACTTATGTCTAGTCCTCAAGTTTCAGCAGATAAAATCACTCACCAGCATAAATGTTCACAAATGGGGTTTATAAATGGATTATAAGTATATTACAAACTATTTACCACTGAAGAGAATTCCAGTACAGCAGCACCTACAGATAATGCATTTCATTTACTGTAAATGTTGCACCATTCATCACAACTTAATTACCCCACTTATGGCAAATGAAATGTATAGAAAACATAGCAAATATAGTGATGCTGACATGGTATATTTTTTTAATATAATTGGCTGTACTTTAATCCCAGGCCTAGTTATTTAATTATTTAAGCATTTAATAAGCTACTTAAGTAACAGCCCAAACTTTACAATAATGAAATGCTCTTTTAATGAGTCACCATTGAATGGCTGATCTACAAGACTCTTATGGTTTTGTTGTTGTTGTTGTCTGTTTGTTTGTTTGTTTGTTTTTTAATTCTTTTCGGTGACATTCACATTGCGAAATTTTAGAAACCATGAAATCACATAAAACTCTCATCCTTCGAAAGCTGCATCATACTTTAATGATATTTTAATTGTGTATATCCTAAGATTCAGATATCCAAAGATATTTCTAGGTCTAAAGTTGCAGACATGACTGTGGGACAAACGTACTAAAACCATATAGTTATGAGACCATCAATGCCCATGGGAGCCAGCTAAATGATCTGCTTTTGCAAAATCTTTTTATAGTTCCAACTGCACTTTAATATCTTTTAAAATTGGCTTTAATGTCACTAACCGCTGTGATCACTAGCTAAACTGTAAATGTTATATAATACTACTCATTTATTAGGGCTACATGGCATCGTACTACTCTTACAGACCTAGTCCATGGGCCATTTGCTACAAAAGTCCACAGACCTTGAATCACTAAAAATTGGCACTGCACTGAAGTCTCTGCATGAAGTAAACATACATATATATATATTTATATATAGATTGTTAAAAAGTAAGTTCATAGCCCTGGCTGAGAGGGAAGATGGCATTTTTAGAGAAATTCTCTTCTATTCATCACTATCTGTCAAGGGATCTAAGGTAGAGGTCAACAGATGTAAGCATTTGCAGAAGCAACAGTCATTATTTTGCATGACTATGCAATACTGAACATTTGTCTCTTCTCTACAACTGAATAATTTGTATGCTTTAAAGCCATATTCAGTTATGCAAGCCTTTATTTCAGTTTCCAATTATTTGTCTGTTAGGTTGTTCCCTTGTCAAATTACAAAATCCAAGTAAAAGAGAAGTTGGAGTTTCGAAATCTATAGTTGTGACACTGCTGCTGTGATATTTGCATTAGTATTGGAAGACAAAAACTTGTTAATATGAAACACTGTTATAATGAAAATAAGCGTAAGGCTGCTATACTGACCTGAAATGGCTTTTCTTATAACCCATAACCAATGATCTTGATAATGAAGTGATCAGCTTCTAACAAGAAATATATCAGCAAGCATGAGTATACACTTTCCATAGATTTTATAGCTATTACTTATTACTAGTATAAGCTCAGTTAGATTTTCAAATTGTTTCTGTCACATATATTTCTACATTGTGTGTAATAACTACATTTATCTTCAACCCATTCTGTGATGAATATCCTTTACAAAAATAGTTTGGTTTCCTTGGATGAACTTGGGATGTAATCTTTTTGCTCCTGCAATGACTAGATGTCTTTAGTCTTCTGTTATTTTCTCAATAGTCTCCTTTCATCCTCATCATGAAGGTAAAATTCAACTTGTTCACATTCAGTCCTTGCACAGTTTTGGGAAGACATAATGTGCTGCCTGTCCAAATTAAGTATTTCTTAACTTATATATCTTTGTTAGCAACTGAAAGAAATTAAGAAAAGCTTGGGGAGACTTGCAGGGATGTAAAACATCTAAGATGGGCATGCGTATTAGGGATCATCTATGTAGTTGTTTGCTGTACATTTAATGAATATCATAATTTATTAAAATATTTTATCCCCAATCTTGTCAAGGGGTAATGAAAAATATTTTAATTTTCAAAATAGTGCCCAAACAGGAATTGAAAAGCTAATTTGGTCATTTATTGGTAAAAAAGCTGTGTCAACAGATGAAGACTATCTGCATTTTATTTTGAAAGACAAAACCTCTACATCTTGCAACATGGTTTACAAAGGATGTAGAGATGGTTCATCATTTTGGACAAGGGTCCCTGCATTTTGAGTAACTAGGGTTTTAATTTTTTGCAGTTCCAAATAATTAGGAAAACTGAACACATGCACACACACACGTACTCTTTTGTTCAGTGCTTTCCAAATATGTAGAACTTGAATGACAAGTAAAATACCCTGAAAGACTCGTTGAGGGTGACTTAAGCTTCAGGTGCATTGCATTCTGAAAATTTTATCATCATCTTTGTTTCTGTTATATTCTTTCCTTTAAGTTTCAGTTCTGTGTGTTGGCCCTCAGTTGGTCGGCCATTCTAACTTTGTCCGTTTTGCTCGTGTGACAGTGGCTCACAGATCTGTACAAAGCTATGTGGTACTTGCACAGCACCTCGCTTTGGGTCACTGTCAATTAGACGAGTAAATTGCTTATGCGGAAAGCCACATCTGAAAAACGTTTAATCTATTTGTTGGAATAAAAGGCACGAGCAGATTGTTTGCGTGTGCTTGTTAACTCGCACCCTTAAATTGAGTCTCTTCTCTGTGACTCCAGGTGAAGAGTTACCCCCAGTGCTGTGATGATTTTGGGGAACAGCAGTTCAAAACAACGGTTTTGGGGAGCACAAAGGAGTCGTTCATACCCTTTCCATAACATGCTTTACTTTCTGAAGAAAATTGAATGTGTTACTGCCATCAATGAATCTGGAATCTGAATTGAGAGCCTACGATACAGGACACAGCCCACAAATTACGTTTCGCGTGCATTTAACGCTTCTAACCAGCCATCTCCGCACGATCCCTTAGCTCCGTCTCTAGGAGACCATGGCCTACATTAATTTCCACAGAATTACCGAGGGGCCCGCCCCATCCGTCCTGAGCCCCCCTTAGGGCCGGGGACGGCTGAGCAGTGCCCGCAGCCGCGGACTGGAGGAGGCGGCCTGAGCGGCCTGCAACCCGCGGGACGAGCGCTGGGGGACGGGGCCACAGCCGCAGGGGGGCGAGGCCGCCCGCTCAGGGCGCGGCTTCGCAACCGCGCATGCGTCAGTGGCTGCGAACGCGCCGTCTCCCAGGGCACAGCTCGAGCGGCTCCCGTCGTGCCCCGCGGCTCGCCGCGTCCCCTCTGACCCGCGGGCGCTGCTCCCCCATCCGGGCTCTCGGCGGCACACGGGGAAGATGGCGGCCGCGCTCCCCGCCGAGTGGATAAAGAACTGGGAGAAAGCGGGCAAGAACGAGTTGTGAGTGCGGGGCCGCGGGCCTGGGGGGGCAGGGGGGAGAAAAAAAGGGGGGGCCTGGGCCTGAGTGCGGCTGCGGGGGGCGCTGTGGGCTTCCTGGGGCCGGAGGGCCCGGCCGCTGCCCCCCTGGGCCCGGCTCCGCCGCTCGCTGCCGGGCCTCGCCGAAGCTCGCCCCCGCCGGCCGGGCCCGGCCCGCCTGTTGCCCGAGCGCCCTCTTCCTGCGCTGGGCCGGGTGAGCGGGTGCCAGCTCCTACCCCCCCCCCCTGAAGGAGCCTTGTCACCGCCACGGCCTGTCAGGCCCGGGCCTCGGCCCCCGTTCCGTTTTACTGCCCGTTGGCAGGTGGCCGGCGCTGCGTTCTGCGGCTCGCTCTAGGTGGGGTCAGTTGGCCGGCCCCAGTCATCCTGCGAGGTAACGCCTGGATGCCAGAGGGTCTGGCTGCAGCTTCCCAGAGCGATCTGGGTGTGCTAGGGGCTTCCTTTTCAGGGCTTTCCTTCTGTTTGTCTTAAGCAATCGCTGTTCGGCAGGTTTGCTAGCCATGTTGCCTGCTGTGTTCAAGGGTCGGGGGGTTGTTCACCACTTCGTCAATTTCTTGTTATTACCTTACCTTGGACGAGAGTGTTCTATTTACCAACCACATAGCCGTAAATGCTCAGTTTTTTGTTTTTTTTTTTTTTTTTTAAATTCGTGTTGTAACTAAAAAAACATCAAGTTTCAATCATAGGCATTTGGAGGATCACTATATGAGATACACTTTTGGATATTCACTACTTATGTTATTTTCTTTTGTTCATCTATTTTAGAAGGTTGTACAGCTAGGGTAATGATCTTAAAGAAAGAGGTAGCGTTGTAGGGAATAAACAACACAGAGGCTCTCTGCACAAAACTGTATTTTCCTTAGACCCTCCATTTTGTAATGAAGGGATGCCCCTCTCTAGCCATTGTTGTATTTGAATTGTGCTAGAACAGTTATGGTGTTGTCATGTCACTTTAATGTGTTTTGATATAAATGATGCAAGGTGAACGGAAGTCCGTTCAATAGCTGGATTTCTGACAGCAATAACTTACGTGTTCAGGAGCCCCCAGATGATGCTGAAGTTCATATTGATACCCTTTCAGTCTCTCTCATAAAACTCATAGGTTTTATGGCAATAGCTGAACGATATTTAGGCAACAAGTAGAGCCTTTTGATTGAATTTGAGTGAATGAACAACAAAGAATGAAGTATATAAATGGATACATCTCTTAAAAATGCACAAGTGGCTATAATAAAACAGACCCTGGTTTTGTATGGTGTTATTTTGTGAAATCCACTTGCTAGTCTCCTTCTATAATGGTTAAGTCATTTTTTGCCCTATGTATTTCAAATATGGTGATGATTTTTGTAGCTTCATTGTTATGGATATGGAAACTGTATGAAGATCGCATGAGGACAGAAATTTTATAGTTGATTTGGTAATGACGGTTGCACTGTTTGAATTGAATTCTTGGAACTTCAACAGTGGAAGGAACTTTAGGCCATGCTAACGCCTTCCATTTCCCCTCCAGTGGTACTCTGTACGGATGAACAGGGAGAAAATGATAACCTGTTGTGGGCCAATAAAATAGGCTAGATTCCTGTATTTGTGGCATTTATTCCAAAGTATTTATTCCAGATACTGCTTAAATGCAGTTCCAGACGTGATTTTATCAGTAGTTGGCAGAAGAAGCCATCCATTTTAAAGGAAATGTGATTACTTGGATAAGGGCTACCAATTTTTACAGTGTTCGTTTTATAAATGTGGAATATGCATGAAAGTATTTTCTGGAAGCAAAACAATGTATCTGTAGCTTTATATCTTAGACAACTTTTTACTAAACTAAGTTTTCTTGAGAGTGCTTCTTAGTGTTTAACTTTGTCTTTCTTTTTCCAAAGCTTTTAATCTCCCGTTTTGCTGGAGGAAAATAAAACTGTGATCTTTCTAAAATGAACCATTTAATAAGGCAGCGTTCTGGAAGCGAAGTAGTAGTGACCATTTACTTTGTAGGAATTGTTCTAATTCTTTTTTTCAAAGCTGTAAATGCTTTCAATTTAATTAACCCAGCTACCAATGTGTAATAATATCTAATACAGATACATGAATGCAGATCATGTGCTAGGTTCAAGCATTCTTTGTTACCAAAATGAAAAATTGGTCAGGATGTGGTCACCTTGTATCTTTTTTTCAGACCCTTCTCTGTCTAAGTACACTTTATTAAATTATCTGTATTAGTTTTGCTATTGCAAAAGAGAGATGGAGTTGACATCCGTGTGATTGCTTTATTATTCTCATCAGTCTAGACTTCTAGACCTATTTGTGTACCCATCTACTGTCCTTTTGTATTTAAATCACATCACTTTCTCCAGTGGCTTCCACAATAAGGTGTTCATCTATGACTGTAGGCCATTGATAATGCGCACACAATCATGCAATGGCAAACACTTACTGCTACAGGGATATATATATATATATAATTTTTTTTTGTGATGGATCAAATGCATCGAGGACCCCCTTCAAAGGGGAAGTCCAGCCAAGCACACCACTGAGCTTGCAGTTTCTGCACTATCTTAAGTTGCAAGATAAACTGGAGAAGCTCAACATTCTGCGAATGTGAAATTTGGAGACCTCTTTGAGGCACTCCCGGTGTGTTACTTTGCTTGCATGAGGAATGTCATAGCATGAGGAGCAATTAAAGGGCTGAGAGTCAGGAACACAGACCTTGGTTGTAGTTGTGCCATTCTGACTGCAAAATGCACTTGATTGTGCACAACAAAAGAACTACCCACATCAGTTAAGTTATGCATATACTTCCATATTTGCAGGCACATGCGCTTCATGATAATTACTGCCGTAGACCATGCGTGGGAGTGTAACTGAGTATATAGGACGTTGCGTGTGAGTTGGGAGGCTTAGGTTGGGTTTCTGGCTCTGCTATGCCATCTTGTTCTATAGGTGATCGACACAGCTTCATAGTTCCTGTTTAAACAAATCTACCCAATCTTAGTCCAAAACAAATTTGCTTTTGAGACTGATTTTTCAGAAGTGATTGTTTTTTTTTTTTTTTAATGTTTAGTTTCTAGGTTATCCTGTTATCTATTGCATTTCAAATTTATTACATAATTTTATATTCAAAAGGGATTTAGGTTGTGGTAGAATGGAGAAGTTCTGTGTCCTAAACATGTAGAAATAAGCTCCAAGGTTAGAATAATAAAATTTTCAAGGGAGCTTTTTATGTTTGGGATATTAAACTGAAAACAAACGGACAATTTTCCATTTTCTGGGCATTGTTTAGGTGGAAAAATACTGTAGTGCCTTTTTTTTGCTTGAGTTTGTTAATCATACTAATATTGATGGGTTTTATTCTACTAAGAAGACAAATGTTCTGGTTTTTAACTTAGGTAGTTGGCTAAGACTAGATGTCATGGTTTGATGGTACTGGATGGGAGGGCTTTGGCCTGGTCTTCATACCTCACTGCATCATTGACTTTGGTGTTTATCTGACCTCTTGGTGAGCTGATTCAGCTTGCAAAGTGGCAGACGACTTGTTTCTTAACTAGTTTTCCACCGGGTTTGTCAGTTGAGTTAACTGATTTAACTGAAATGAGAGCTAGAACTGTGTGACCAAGGACAGAAAGGAAAGGATGAAGGAGCTGCAAACGTGTGCTCTCGTTTCTCCCCAGCGAGCTACAAAAGAGCTGCACTGCCTGCCGGTACCTTCAGGGAAGGTCATCCACCTGTAGAGATTGTCTACCTGTATGGGAGAATATAAGCACAAATATTAATTTATATCCAAATATGAATACCAGCGCATTCTTTTCTACCACCAAAGTTCCCATGTAGACCTAAGGAAATTTATTATCTCCATCTCCCAAATTTTTAAGTTATTTCTTCAAATGTAATTAAAAATGGAAAGCAGATTGCTTTACAGGCTGATCTTTAGTGTGACTTTTTACATTGATCAAACAGGTCCTGTGTTACTATGAAGTTTATATGCTAGTATTTTGGTATTGCTGGAAATGGGATTGGAAGAGGGTTACAATTTGTATTTTGTATTAACATGTACTTCAGTGAAATCTTCAGTCCAAGCAGTCAGGGCTGTTGCTACTGTAACCTATGTGATGGTATCATCTTAAGTCATAGGGGTCATGATATGCATCTCGGAAGATAATTTTGTAGAATCAGTTGTTTTACATACCTGTTATTTGCATACAGAGCTTAGAAATGAGAGCAGGGTAACTTCATGGAGGAGTAGTCATTAAGATGTAGAAAAATCTGACTCTGAATTAATACTCCCAAGAACAGCAGGGAAAATCCATCCACACTTGAAAAGTAAGTGCATTTACAATTCATGAAGAATAAAATAAACGTACAGTCCTCTATTTTGCTGTGTCTGTTCAGGTTATTTCAAAACATGTTGCATTTTGTTCAGTAGCGTTAAGAACATCTTAGCCATACCCTCACTTTTGCTGAGCTTGCATGTTTCTGCTGATTACATTATACCTATACGTAAAACTGCACATTTTCCAGTTGTTTTTAAAAGGTGCATTTACCTTGTAGTTGCTAAATTCTGTCCTTTGATTCGTGGAACGGCTGTTCACTCCTGCTAGAGGGGTAATAATCTATACAGGATGCAAATAGAATGAGTGATGGATTGCTACAGAATCCTTTACAATTTATTTTTCCATGATAAGCCTCTATAATAATTGTACATACCTGCTTTATTAGATAATGTTGTTTTATAAATCGCTCACACAGGAAACTGTAGACTTACATAGCATCTTACATAGGAACACTAGCTCGGATACTGTCTTCTGTTTTTGCATGTGAAAGACTTACGATGAAAAATGTGAAGCTTGATTGAAAACTTGCAAATATGAAGGAAAATCTTATGATTTCCCTTAGTGTCTGTAATTTGGTAGGCAAACTGCTACCTCTTTTGAATGCTGTTGCTTTTTAAATGTGAAATTGTTTCTGAAGCCTCATCCTGTAGTGAAAGTGTAATGGGAGAGAGAAAATCCTCAGCAGCTTGGGTTGTACGTCTATTTCTATGCCTTCTGTGTAGTGAAGCCTACTGCTATAGAAGCATTTATTTTATAATGCAATGGACTATTATTTTATTGCAGTCTGTGTGGTGCTTAGTGTAATTTTTACATGGCTGACATTTTTGAGGGAGACCTTGATGGTAGCCAAGAAATCATCACAACAGGTCTTTGCAGCCTATGGTGGCTTCCCTTGGTGATGAGAATTTGCACTTACAGGTAATGTTCTGTCTCATCAGTGCAAAGACTGCATTTGGAAGACATGCAGGTGGTTTAACATTAACAATTTTGCAGGTCAGAGATCAGAAGCGACGGCAAGTCATAGAAATAGATGAACATTTCCTCACTGTCTAACAGTAGGTTAGTGCTAGCACTTCTGTGGCTCCTTAGGCTTACTAATATCACCTAGCTTTCTGACTTTTCTATGTGTAAGCACATGTAATGTTAGGAAGCATGTTTTTTTGAAGTATAAAGGCCCTATTCCATATCTGATATATTAGAAGTCTTATATTTCTTTGCTGTGTAACTCCTCTGAATAAATGTTTATGAAAACTAAAATGTAGTCAGGTATTTAAACTGCCAGAGTTAAAATTATTTTAGCCAGAATAACAAGAGCCCTGAAACATATGCTGGTTATTCAGTGCTAATATCCTAATATCTATATTTTTTATGTTTTCTTTTACTGCAGTTTGCAACTGTGTCGCACTCTCAGTGAAAACAAAAGCCATGATAATGTCAGTTTCAGAGGTAAGTTGAGTTTTTTTTTTTTTTTTTTTTTTCCTTCAAGTTAAATGAAAAGAAAGCCTGGAAACAGTTGATTATGATACCCATGTATGTATCTGCTTTGAATGTTCGTATACGTTGACAATTAATGCATGCTAAAGGAGAATCCACACCTAGATTTGTCTTCAGATGTCCAAGTGATCTCTCATCAGGACAGTAGTAACCAGTGTTAAGGTCAGCTAGTATTTGGTTTAAGTTGTAGAAAATACAATTCCATTTTGCAAACTCAATATACCACTAGATTTTGTTCTAAAAGCAAATTATGTAAGTACTGATACCTGCAAATATGATTGAGGACTGCAGAAAGTAATTCTAACAATACCTGTGTTATAGACGCTATCCCCTTTGTTAATGAAAAGCAATATTGTCCTCAAATTTTAAATTCTCACTTCAGGAAGTCTTTTTGAAGTTTTAAAGAAAAACTACATTTCGATTTGCTCTGCAGATTATACTGGGAGAAAAGCTTCCATGTTGCTAAGACAGCAAATGTTGCTGTA
Organism: Anas platyrhynchos; assembly: GCF_047663525.1. Taxonomy (NCBI): domain Eukaryota; kingdom Metazoa; phylum Chordata; class Aves; order Anseriformes; family Anatidae; genus Anas; species Anas platyrhynchos. Next base: position 2,324,727 of record NC_092596.1, read on the forward strand.
CTGTTTAGGTGGTGGTTTGAGTTCTTGCTAAAGTAGTCATAGATGACAGTAATAGTGGAGAAGATAATTTATATTGAAATGTTTTGGTTTACAAGTAACAGTAAGAAAAATTTGTTTAGTAAAGCAAACTGGCTATTCCCAAAGCTTTCTAAGAATGTTCACCAGATGTTCATTATTCTAGACCAAGGTTGGCAATTCCTATGTTTTTTCTCTTTCTTGCACTTGCTGTCAGAATCTAAGATTCAGTGGGAATGGCTAGATACACACAGTAGCTGTTTTGAAGAAATTAATAAGACAGTAGAAAGGGTTGAAATCCTTCTGGTGATGGGCAGAAAAAAAAAAACAAACAAAAAAATCAACTGAAAATATTTGTAGTTTGAAGTACAGAGTTGCTGACTGCTGAGAACTTGAGTCCACGTAACTAGGATCCTGTTGAAGAGTACACTGACGCTTGCACTTCTGCCTTTTAGTTCCAGAAAGACATCTGTTTAAGTCCAGTATACCACAGGCCTGTGAGGCAAGGTCAGGGTTGGCAGTGTACCTGCATAACAAATTCTCCCCACTATGCGAAGCCGCTTGCAGAGAGACGACTAAGGCCGTGATTATGGCTGCTTTGGATTCATTGTAAATCTTTTGAATTTGGTACTGCCCTAAGCTGTGCTGTTGAATTGGCCTTCAAAGTGGTAAGGGTATTTTATATAGAACTGATGTAGGAACCAATCCTACTATATTCAGGTCTTGTGCATCTACTGTTCTTTGCCAAAAGCATTGTTATAAGTACAAGTAACATGTCTCTTTTTATTATCATCTATATATAGGGAAATGACAATAGTCTGCAGGCCCCAAGTTATTAATTAGTTGGTTTAAATGATTATGATAATTTAAAATACTAATGACTTCAACTATTATGACCATTGAAAATACTATCTGTTGAGGAAAATGTGGTACAATTGTAAATTGAAAGCGTGGGACTTTAATTTTTTCATATATTAAGAAGTAGATCAACATTGCTGTTTGTTAAAGAACAATCCTTTGTAAGTTTACCATAGCTGTTTTTGCAAACACCATATTTAACTTTGCAAGATTTTTCTCAAATGCACCTGTGTTTAGTATTTCAGTGTAATATAAGCTTTTGTAAAACACTGTACTTTGGTTGTGAGGGATTTCCATAAGTGGTAGTAGTAATAAATCCTGGTTAGACATTTTTCCCCAGTTAAATTGTGTTTTCTGCTAGAGAAATGGCTTTTGAAAGTATATATACAAGACGATGAAGAAAAAATTCTGAGCTGAAATATATAATCACGTGAATTGTAAGTTGTGTGTTAAATCAACTGCAAAGACTCAAGTTGTTATGCTCAGGACTGTAGTTTTCCATCCCATTTTACTGTTTTCGTAAGCTCTCAGGAAAGTAGATCATCTCTTACTGCCTGATTATGCGAAGTCTTACACATTGATGCTCAGATTTAATCTGTCAGCATCAGTAAAATAATCCCTATCTTCAAGTCCTCTTTACCTGTCAAGCGTCTGAAGACTACAGCATTCTTGTACACATGGTTTTGAAAGTTAAACCAAGGATTACCTACTGCCTTCTTTAATCATCTGCTTTGTTTTTGTTTCAACAGATATCCAACAGGTTTTGTATGAGCTTGCATATCATGTTATCAGAGGAAACCTAAAGCATGATCAAGCCTCTAATGTTCTTGGTGATGTTATAGTAAGTTAATATTTGTTTTAATTTTAGACTTAATATTTAGTTAAAAAGTCAGAATGAAAATCAAGCAGGATGATATTTGAGAAACTTGTTTTTTACATCTAAGAAGTTGTCCTTGTCAAGTCCTTTTCCTTCATTTCTGGGTGCTTGAAGTGTCTGTAGGCTGTCAGGGTTTCTGTTTATTCCCTCCTTTTTGTGGTGAGGAGTAGTTCTGTTCATTTTAGCATAAATGAATGAATTTTTAAGGGCATATGAAGACTGAAGTTTTTCATAAATGCTAAAAATAGATTTAACTTGCTTATGCAGCATGGCAGTGATGCCACCTACTGGTTTTCGTAATTTATATTTCTTGTTTACCATTTTACTATTGAGATGTTCAAGTCCCATGACCATGGTTAAAATAATGCTCCTATTTGATGCTGTTGTTTTTTATTATTGATGTATACTATATGCAACATATTGGGGTGCAGATATTTATATAGTATAAATATACTTTTAAATGTAATTTAAGTTCCTTTCATACATCTAGAATTCTAATCCTTTCATCTTCTGCATTTGTCCTATTTAATGTAGAAGGATACTGGAAATTACAGGAAGGAATAACAGCTTTTCTAGAGAAGCTTTAGTGTTGTAATTTTTTTTCTTATAAGCTGATTCTAATTTATCTGCATCTTGCTGTGAAATTTTTGAGGGTTTTTGCTTAATATAGAGGCTTTGACAAGGGCAAATATACCTAAGAACTTGTTCTCCCAATTAGTTATTCCTGGATGAGTGCAGACCTGTGATAAGGGTTAACTAACTATCCATTTATAATTTAAGAAAAAAGCCTGTTACTGGTTTGATGCCAGGTTTAATGCTATAAATCGATTACCCTTCCATATTAAGCAGAAAGGTATTCAACAGTAGGATGCCTCCTCTAGAGTCACTGTTTTCTTTTAAGTGTAGTCACTGGAATTATTGTATTTATTATGTATGTTCTTTTTTCCTTGTTAGGAGCTTCGGGAAGACATGCCTTCCATCTTAGCCGATGTATTCTGCATATTAGGTGAGTTGTGTTCCCTTCCTTTTCAGCATTGTGATAGATTTGGAAAAATACATGCTTTGTGAATTTAATAGCTCACTTCTTCAGGAAAACTCGTTAGATCTGTAAAGCATTCCTTCCCTTTACAAAATGTTTGTTGGTTCTTTCTCGGTGTATCTGTATCAAAGTTCTTAGTGTCTTTTCTGCTTTGTTCTGATACAGTTCCTATATGTTCACCTACTAAAGGCAGTGGAAATTGATCAGACAAGAAAAGTTGAAGTAGATAGTTAAGAAGAATGTTGGATGCTAGCTAATGGAGTCAGTGATTTAATGTAGTTATCGTTCTTATAAATATTTTAAATAAATCGGTGCATAGTCTTCTGTTCTCAGAATGCATTCTGTAAATATTCTATCTGCATTGTCATCATTAGTGAAATGGAGCTTGTACTAGCTGTCCAGAAACCTAAAGGCAGCTGGAATTGCTTGCCAAGTTATCTGCAAATGGAGCAGGCTTTAAAGATGTATGCCTCTTGTTCTGGTAATAACTTCCAGATTTTTGTGTTGTATAATGTTGATCCAAAGCTGTTTCTGGCGCGTTTTTAGAATTTCAATCCCAAATACTTTTTCAGATCATACTTTTAATTCCTTGTTCTATGTCCTTTTGTTCTTTTCAGCACATATCAGTGAATTTTGCTGTCAGGCTTCATCACAGGCACTGGTTTGAAGGTGTCTAGGGTCCTCTGGGCTGTCACAGACTATCAGATTTGTATGTGCAGCCTCAGTTCTGTAATACTGAACTGATACGTTTTTGACTACTTCATTCACAATGTTTCACTCTGTGTTTGTATCTTTTTTTCTTTGTAATAGTTTTTATCGTGCAGTATTGTAGTATCCTACTGATATCCTTTGCTGGGTTATAATAGGTTAGAGCTGGATTAGAAAACTTAATGGGTTGCTCCTTGAACTTAAACTGTTTGAATAACTGAAACTAGTGTGTGTCTGCTTTCCCCCCCTCAAATTATATAGACAGCTGCCCTGCATTTACTAGATTTACTAGCAGCAGAGAAATAGTATGACTGGGAGCTAAGTTTACTCTGGGGACAAATAAAATTTGGTATAATTTGCTTATTTTTCCATGAGTTTCCTCTAACACTTCTTCCACTCTAAGCTCTGTCTGCTGCTACCAGGATCCATTTTTTCTCCCTTTAATGGAGCCTTCTCTGTTACTGTGTCTCAATATATAAGAACTTTGGTTCTTGTTTTTATCCTCTAATCTGTATTCCTTTAAACTAATTTTTTTCCTTCAGATTCTTCATGGCTGAGATGCTTGGGTGCAGGGGTCTGGACTGATTTGGCATGTCTGTTTCCTCTGCTGCTACCCTGCTACATCATTGTTTTCTAGTCTGTTCGGGGGTCTCTTCCTCTGATTTTTGTTGTTGTCACTTTGTGGGTCTAGTTTTCCTGTGTATTTTTGTGCTCGTGTCTGTACGTACTTATTTTTGGTGATGTCTGCCTTTAATTCTTTGTTTATGGAGTTTTCTGCTCCTTTTGCAGCTCCCTGTTTCCTGTAATGAAATGTTTTCTGTTTTTCTTTTTTAAGCTACTTTAGACAGGCATGCTTCCTTTGTTTTATGGCCTCTCTTCCCACAGGAATGAATTTCTGAATTGCATTCAGTTGTTGACAATGCAAAAAGAATGGAAATACAGAATTACAGCTAGTAAAAGACTGCAGACTGGGCAATAAACAGCAGTTACTCTGAAGACAAGGGAAAAGAGACTAGAACAATGTGATATTAAGGCTAGGGTCACCCAGTTCTCTTCAGCAATTTGTATTTCTATTCTTTCCTGCTTATTATTCATTCTTAATATTTGCCATAAACCTCATTCCAACAAAGAAAGGAAAAAGAATTATGATTATGATATTCCTCTGGTTTCTATTCTACCTTTTTGTGGGATTTGTGCATGTGTGATGTTGGTCATTGAAATATTACGGGGATCTCAAGGTGAATAGGTAGCTGCATTGTTACAGGCGGCTACTGTGTTAAAAACAAGCTACTTCGCATTGTGTCGTCATGAGCATTTAACACAATAGTTAAGAACAGAATAAACTTCTAAATTCCGTGAAGATAACAGAGGCAAATTTCCACAAATATCATGGTTTTTTCCCCTCTTCCTTTATTCTAGATATTGAAACAAGTTGTTTAGAAGAAAAAAGTAAGAGGGATCATTTTACTCAACTGGTCTTAGCCTGTTTGGTAAGTTCAGTTGCACTTACAAATTCTTTTGGTAAAAGTATATGGCAAAATCTGTTTTTTTTTTTTTTTTTTTTTTAAATAGATATTCTTAAAACTACATTGTTGTAGTTCTGTTTTTTGAGGGAGTCTGTTAAAATGTTTTAACAGCTTGAGAAATTATACACGAATAAGTACTTTTTTAGCTGTTTTGTATTGCTGACAAGATAGTTCAGGCTGAACATGTTTTTAATTTTTTAGACAATGGTGTAGGTAGACCTGTTGTTTCACCAGATAGACCAACCTTTGGGTTCTTGTTTAAAGGAATTAACTCACTGAGCTTGTTATTTTCTCAGCTGATTTCAGGAGAAAATTGTATATGTACTGTTTCTTATTGACTACAGTTCATAACAGATGGCTAAGCAGTTTGAATGCTGATAATACTCTTTTATTGCAGTCAGTCTGTTCCTTCCTGTGATTGAAACTTTTCATTTGTATCTTCCATATTGTTAATCTGGTCAGGGAGGTCTCCTTAGGTTAGCTTTATCCATCATAAGAAAATAAATTACATTTTTATTTTTTTTATATTTATACATACATACATTTTATATATATATATATATATATATATATATATAGTGTATGTATGTATCTTGGTAACTTTTGTTCTTGCTGTTGACCTTGAGTTCTGATGCAGCTCAACCAGAAAAATTTACTTTGCCATTTTCAAAAAACATCGTTTCAGTTTTGATGTTACAGCCATTTGGATCTACAAATTTACTGTAGCTCAGGATTGTAAGATGCAAAGTATGTGAGTAGTTCGTTTAGTTTCCTGTTTTTAATGCAGTGCAAAATATTTAGGGACATCCAGGAATTCTGTGACCAAACAAACTCATGCAGTAAGGCTACTGCATTGTTTGTTTAATGAATACTTGTTGGACTGGGGAAGAATTATAGCATGGAGACAAGAAATGGTGAAGTGAGCACTTGCAGATATGATACATGCCATCAGAAACAAACACTGTGTTTCCAGGAATGAGATGTAACACAAGTAACTTCAATCCAGAGTTCTGTCCTGCAATGTGAATTTAAACTTTAAATGTTCCTAAAAGCATGTATGCTGATTTTCTTCTTGTTTCCTTAATGAAAACTTAAAAAAAAAAAAAAAAATAATAATAATCATAAAATATGTATAAGAGAAGTATTGGCAGAACGTTGGGAATCAGGTATCTTACTAGACTAATTAATCAGGAAGTGGTTAAAGTTCTCTTCTTTCTGTATTTTTCAGCTGCATTAGCTGACTTGGTACTTCTTTCTACATACCTTTATCACATGTGTTATGGGTAGAGTAATGTAGTCTCATTGTTTGAATCATTTAAGGAAGTAGTTTTGAGAGAGTGTAAGTTTCCTCTCCTCTCGGTTAAACAAATTTTGCTCCTGAAGTACATTTTGTTAAATTTCTCCTTTATGCAACCTACTTGTGCCTTTTGAAGTGGCATTCCTAGCCATCTGGAATAAGCTTGACTTGTAGGAAAAATCAGTGTAAGAAAATAAGGCATTTTTTCAGAGTATGAGAGAGTGGGTTTAAGCTTTGTAATATGCAGTTCTTGTAATAACATCCCTAGATGTTAAGCAGTGTATACTTTGTAACCAGCAGTTAGACTTTACAGCTTGTTTATTCAAGGTGTTCTCTATATAAAATGTACCTCTGTAAAATCCTAGTTTTAGTTCAGTTTCTCAGTTGTATTCACTTGTAAATGCATTCTGTTTCAAACTTACTATAAGGGTATATATGTATGTTTCTAGGTGTTCATAACTAGCAAATCTGATGTGTATTTTTGGTCTTTTTTTTTTTTTTTAGTATCTTGTATCTGATACTGTCCTAAAGGAGCGTTTAGATCCAGAAACACTGGAATCACTAGGACTTATCAAGCAGTCTCAACAGTTCAATCAGAAATCTGTTAAAATAAAGACAAAGCTATTGTAAGTTTTGGGGTAAGGGTTTTCTAGAGGGTGGGTGGGGAAGGGCAATGCTAATTAATCTGGTAACAATGTTTACTTTAAAAAAAATGTTTACTGTAATAAAATACTGTCTTTTCTTTAGGAAAAATGTTTCATTGCACTCTAACCAGTCACTGACAATAATAGAACATCATTAGCCCTCTTACGTTTCTCAAGCATGTGAATGCTAAAACCTGTTTTAACTTCACTTATTGCTATGACCTTTTCTTTGCTACAGGTATCCTGTATGTACAGATTAAATACTTTTTAATTTTATTTGTAATAAATGTAAATTTGTTAAGTATGAGCAAATATTTTTTTTACTGTTACATCAGTTAAGCATAGGTAGATGTATTTGATGTTCTCATAAATAAGCAAATGGAGTTAAGTTAATTTTGGCAACACTATAGATTTTTGTGAATGTATATTTTTTGCCTTTGCATCCAATGTTTCAGTCTCTATATTAAAGAAGAGCATTTAAAACTAGAATAGGTCCTTACTCACAGACTGATAAGGTGCTGAGCAGTTCTTCAGTATAGCATGTAAGAACAAGCTTTATTGTTAGTGCTAACAATCTAGCTTTTAAATGGTCTGAATTTGAAATAAAAGAGATTTATTTGAAGAATACTTGCTGCCTTGCAGATATTTGTTGTACTGCATTATCTCATTTTTGCAATAGCTGATATAAATTGCAAGTTCTTGAAAATATATTTGAAGTTATCATTTTGTATAGCAAGTTTAATATTCATAAGAATGTGAATAAGCTTTCACTGTGGATGTATTAATAGTGTTTAATTTCTGTTTATTTGCAGTTATAAGCAACAGAAATTTAATTTGTTAAGAGAGGAGAATGAAGGTTATGCAAAGCTGATTGCAGAGCTGGGGCAAGACTTATCTGGAAATATCACTAGTGATTTAATCCTTGAAAATATCAAATCTTTAATAGGTAAGGAATTTGTTGGAGAAATATGGGCACTGATTTTCTTAAATAGTTGTGCAACTCCGGAGGATGACCTTCGACTGCTGTTTGAGATCATCTGGGAATCAAATAACATGATACAGGCATGTAGTGTGGTAGTAACATATTGGCAGACGATCTTTGATTGGATTATGAAATTTGGATGCTCCTGATTCTTTGGCAAAGTTGATTTTTGGGAATGATGTGTAGTTAAAAATTAGTTGCTAAATGTATAGTACAGTCCCAAATGTGACTATGATCAACTTCAGCAGCCACTCGAAGAGTAGTGTTTTTTGAGGATGTTCTGACATCTGTTAGCAGGAAGATTAGAAAGTAACAAGTTAATGTCTTTTGCTATTTTAAGGTACTGAACTCAATGCGTGAATATCCTTTTAATCTTGAAGGAGCTGAACAACTGGTTCTCTATAAAGTGACAGTAGTAGTAAATATTTCTCCTTTGTCTAGTTCAATTTGTTTTTTTTCCATATATCTAAATTTAGTAGTAATAGGGTTGCAATAAAATTGCAAAATATGTTTGAAATAGGAGATGTTGGTAATTCTCCATATTTTAGACATCCTTTTTGCACAAAGTTTTATAATATTAATGTTTGCACTATTTCCTGTTCTATACAGTGCCAGTGCAGTCATGGTCCAAACGATGTGCTAGTATTTTATAAGGATAATTCTCCATCTATCACAGAATTTTGTTTGAGACTGGCAAATCCCTGTAGTAATACTACTTGCTTTGGAAGAGAGATAGATAATAAGATGGTTTTTGGTGGTTATTACAGTAAAAAATACACATTCAGTTTGAGGAGTTTTATAACAGCATTTTTCTGTCTTCTGGAATTTTAGGATTTGCAGATAGACTTCCCATAAAACATCAAATTTTCTAAAGTACTGATTTGCAGGAGGTCCTGACATAGTAGAAACAGCCTCTGGGGAAAGAAAGACCAATGTAATTACATAGCTGCGTAGTGGATGTGCATGGATGACATTTTTTTCTTATGGTACAAAGAAGAAAGTAGTGTAGATATGGATTCTTCTGATATAAATAATAGTATTTATTTTGTGGCAGAGAAAGTTTAGTGAGATACAGATACTATTTCAACACTGGCTTAAGTTGATCTATATCCTTGCTCTAAAATAAACAAGCGGTTCTCATTGCTAGCAGCAGTGCTGAGTTGGCATGACAGTGTAACCAGATGGGTCAGAATTTAGCTGCAAACTTGAACACTCCTGGGGGTGTAAAATAATGTTTTGGGTTTACATGGTTCATTTATGCAGCTGCATGAATACGTGTGGCAACACAAGGGGAGAAGTCTGTGCATTCTGCTGGCACTATGGGATTAGTGAGATTTGTTTTGTACTTTTCAAATGTTGACTATAAGAGGGTAACTTAAAATTTCTGTGTAAACTGAATTGAAAGTCCCATTGAATGTCATTGCCTGGTTTAGTACTAGACACAAGTCAAAATGATTGGTGTATTTGGAGGTGATCCAAATTATTTTGTTGTATGTAGTTCTTTTCTGTTAAAATTTCGCCTTGATTAAACTTCAAAAAGTAATGCATTTATAGATTAGTAACAGAATGAAAATGAAAAGTAGTGATATTAAGGTTTTCTGCTCTGTTCTTTTCCACTAGGATGTTTTAACCTTGATCCTAACAGAGTTTTGGACATTATCCTAGAAGTCTATGAGTGCAGGCCTGAGTATGATGATTTCTTTGTACCACTGATAGAGTCATACATGTACATGTGTGAACCACAAACTCTATGCCATATTCTTGGGTTCAAATTCAAATTTTATCAGGTAATGTATTTATTAATTGTTTTCATCATTGGTTGGTTAAGTGATGAACTGCAGCCAGTGACAACAGACATCTGCTGTAATTTTTTTTTAGTATGGAAATTAATATATGTTGTAGAGTTCCAGTTTTAAAAACAATTTCATGATTTGAATAGAATTTCATGATGTATTTTTGAGGAAGATGCTTTCAGCTGCCTGTCTGAGTTATGGTCAGCAATCTTGATCATCACACCTTCCATTTGAAGGTGTATAGTTATATAAGGACTGGCATTAACAAAGAAACTGTGCCTTATAAACAAAAGACTTGTCCACAGGAGTAAAGAGCATGTTTACAAGGTGGTTAATATTTAAGAGAATATTCAAGTAAGTTTTTGAAATATAGTATAGAACTGCATACAAGCACTATAAGATGCGGAGATGATTAAACCTTAAAATTTCTGAAAAATCTGTTTGCTTATTGCAGTTAAGTCTAGCCATAAGGCAGTATGGCTTTGGAGTAGTAGCAGGTAACTGACATGGCAGCAAGGAGAACTGTGTTGATGAACTGAGCTTCAAGTAATTTCATTTGTTTTCATGTCTTTTCCTTTCTTTTTAATTTGTAATCTTGCCGCCTTTAGGATCCAAGTGGTGAGACGCCTCCTTCCTTATACCGAGTTGCTGCTGTCCTGTTGCAACATAATCTGATAGATTTGGAAGATCTTTATGTCCATGTAAGTGACAGTGCTACTTGGTCAAATGCCAAAAACAAAGAAAAATTTTTTTTAAGTGTGCTAGATATCTTGTCCTATTCCTAAAGCTTAAGACTCATGACATACATGTACCTTGTAGTAGCTGTGTATGTACATTTAATAGCTGTTAAATTTCCCAACACTTTGTAATGTCACATATTCAGACAAGCACACACTGAAGTATTAAAGCTGATAGGCCTTCTTTGAATGATCTGTGTAGTATCCTCCAGGTTTGTTTAACCTCCTGCCTGAGTTAGGAGATGGGAGGTAATTGATAAGAGATTGGTTTTAAATGCCTTGAGTAACATTCCTTAAGAACTAGACTCTTGGAGTGTTTTCACTTGGGAAATTTTTTGAAAAAAGTGGTAGGATGATTAACTGCTTACCTTTTTCTTAATAGTATATTTTTTAAAAAACTCATATATACATATTCCCAAATCAGTCTGTAATCTAACCTACAAGAATTCTGAATTGTTATCCTGCAAGAGCAAAATGGAGTTGCAGGCTCAGATGTAATCTGAGAGATTTATCCTCTCCAGTCTGGCACTCTGTCAACCAACCAGCATACTAATTTGACAGATGGTAAACAGAATGTTACAGTTATCAAAATATTTTTACATTATGCACCAATTTTTAATTTCAGAATATCCATATATTTCAAGGCTCTTAAGTCTTCCACTGAAATCAAGGAAATGAGCTTTAATTACAGCTATGGAAATTTTGGAATGTAGTTCTGCTGTTAATTTGTGTGGCAGTTAATAGTGTCACTCACAATCTGACTTGTCAATTACTGTCTCTGGCATCATTATTTTTTTGGCTAAAAATACCTCAGGTGGAGGAGGAGTGGGAATGAGTATCTCAATCAGCATGGAGGAAGAGATGTGTGATGGTAATGCTAGTTTGTTAAGGAATGTTGGTGAGGTTACAAAAAGTGCCTCTATTCCCACCTGTGCAATCTCAGCCGGATCCTGTATAGGTATTTGTGTTTTCTGCCAGTTTCGCGGTGGGAACGGCCTCTGCATCTATTTGTACTGCTCACCCTTAGTCACATTGATTCTCAGCCTCATTTGCAATCTGCTTTCATTCCAGAATTTTCTCTGCCAGTCTCTGTCTAACTTTGTGTGTTCTGCATGGCATTTTCCTCTTTTCAGTCAGGCTTAATTTCACTTGATATGAGAGTTTCATGAAGATAATTAACATAGACGTTCTGAGCATTGTGGTATATATTATACAGTGTATTATTATATGGTATGTATTACATGGTGTATGGTGTGTATGTACATTATATATATGTGGTGGTATGTATTGTGCAGCTTCTGTACAACAGCAGCTGTCAGGCTTACACTTCACATCAAGAATGTCCTTGCTCCCCTGCCCCACAGTCGTGCAAGAACCGTTCTTTGCTTTTATTTATGCACAAATACATGTACGTAGCAGGCATTAGGTCCTAAAGATGTGATTTGTTACTTCTCATTCTACTTCACGTATTTCTTGGTGAATCTTAATAGATTTGTGTTATTAAATGAGGAGGGTGTAACTCTTTAAACCTTTCCAAGTGGGAGAAGAAAGAATCCCAAGTTCTATGTTGTTGGTGGAAAAGGGGAGCTTATGCAACCAATTGTTGTGAGGAAGGTGTGAATGATGTTATTCTTCATCTGTCTTTGATTTCAGAAGTCTGTTAATACCATGCTTCCTTGTTGGTATTAGGATAACGAGAAAAATCTCCCAAGGAATGTTTTATCTGATTAGTATCGAGGAAGGACACAAGTGCTGCTTGGGTCTCTGGTTATGAAAAACAGGAGTGAGTAGCTAACTCTCATTTTCAGAAATCATGTTTGTTCTGTTTTCTTAGCTTCTTCCAGGGGATAATGCCATCATTGAAGAACACAAGCGAGAGATAGTGGAAGCTAAGCAAATTGTCAGAAAACTTACAATGGTTGTCTTATCCTCTGAAAAGACTGAGGAAAAGGAGAAGGAAAAAGAAAAAGAGGAGGAGAAGACTGAAAAGGTTAGTGTGTGTGAGTAGCTTCTTTTCCAAGAAAACAACTTTAAACTGAACATAGTCATTGTTACGAAAATGTATTTTTTCAAACAAATATACAGGTATCCAAGTATCTGTTCTTGGAAGGCTTTGTTTATCTTCTGATAGCACTTCATTTATGCTAAAAGTGCAAGCATGTTCTTTGGGATTTGTTCTGGATTTCTGTACATTTTAGGCTTTTGGTTCCTTGACTAATTAATATGACTCCTCTTCGTTGTATCAGCTCCCCAGTGTGAGTACTGGCATTCACGTACTTCAGAGTCTTTTAAAAACTGTGTCTTCTAGGTTTTACGTTATAATCATAGTCGATACCTTCGGGATGCAGACGTAAAATGCATTTGTTATTCCTCTCAGTCAAGAATTGGGATGAAAAAAATTGCTAAACTTAAGAATGCCAGTATAATTAGCCTCCAGTGTAGAAAACACATTTTAATTGTACATATTGTATAGAAACTGTCCTTTGTGCTTTCCATTAGACCTGTATCTTTGTGTCAATGTGTACTTCTTACTTAAGGTGCTACTGTGTCATGTCTTGTCTGTGTTGCCCTAGGTATAGCTTGCTTCATTGTTTTTAAGCGTAGTTGAAAAACAGAAATTTTATTTCTGGGTAGCTTGTTTTCCTCTTCATTTCAGAGTTGTAACCATGGCTGAAGTATCTTTTTTTTTACCTTAAAAAAAATTTGCTACTTTCATTTGATAGTTTGAGTAATGGAAAGGGTGGACAAGTCCATCAGTATTGGTAACTACTGCTTTTAATTTTCTGTATCCTTCTGGGTTCATTATATCCAGCTGTTTTGTCTACTTACTCCCATTTGTTCTACCTTACTTTGATTATCTGTCTCTTTGACCTTCCTTCCTCCTCTTTTTTTTCTGCCTAGCTTGAAAAATCTAATTTCTTTGTTCCTTAGGCAGCTGATAAAGTCACCTCTCTCTGGTGCTCAACTGCAGTCACATCTGCTGCTTAAACTGATTCCTTTCACTAGCGTTAATTTTTGACCTCTTTTCCCATTCATTATTTCTGTATTGCTTTTTATTAAATGACATTGCTTTGGTCTCTTTTCTACAATTAGATGAGCTGCCTGGCATTTTCTGAAGCTCACATGTCATAATGTTCTGATGGAAGATTGAACTCTTGATTGGACATAGGGAGCATATACGTTGCTCAGTAATGTCAGAAGAATTAAGACAGTGTTCTTTTAGCTGAGCTTTATATTTAAGAACTAGGGAATTTTAAGCTGTACCAAAAACTGCAACATTTTTTTTGAAGGATTAGAGTGACGAGTAATGAAGTCTGAGTCTGTGGTGGGAAAATAAAGAGCTGTACTTAAGCAGTGTCTCTGACTGAATTTCTCTGAATGCATGCTGTTTCTCAAAAGGCTTGGTTCTGTAATAGTTTTGTATGTTAGCTATGCAATTTGTAGCAATGAGGAATGACAGGTTCCAACACTGGCAGTCCCATTATGAGTGATTTTTATCCAGTATGCAGTCTTAACATACTATTTTTGATATGGTACTGTGAAATATATGCCTGGATAAGGGAGAAAAATGTTTAACAATTTATGGCTTAACTATTTTAAATTCATGAAGTTCTGTCCTTTGAGTAAAATTTTTTATTGTCTCATGACTCTTAATATGAATAGTGTTGTCAAATGCATTATCTACTCTTGCCTTTTGGGATGCATTTGGTGTAACCAAATAATAGTGAAAACAGATGGAGAGGGAGATAAAAAAAAAAAAAAATCTTAAGGTCACAACTCAACAGCATGATGAGATTTGACAGCAAGTCTAGACTGACTCTTTTCTGTTGTGTGCTTTTGCTGTTGGAGAGTATGTTATGGAAGAGCACGCTTAAATTTAAGGACAGACCCAGTCAAGCAGTGTGTATGTGTAAGCAGTGCCTGCTTTGGAAATGAAGCAATATTCATTTCCATAGAAAGACTGTGTGGCTTGAAACATGGTTTCCAGCACAGTGGTAATCGCCCAACAAGGCAATTTGGTAGTATCAAACTTTATTATGGTAATACAAATTAAATAATTATGACTCTACTATATTTTAAACAACATGACTTCTAAGAAGTAATATTGAATGTGGATTTCAAGCTTCCTGCTTATACTGAACAAGGCAAAGTGTTGACGTGTTTCAGTGAAGGATCAGTGTACCCTTTTATTAACACAGTATAGAATGATTTTAAAAATACAAGCCCTGGCATCAGAGGAACTTTGGTATTGCATGGTAAGGAGTTGCATGGTGAAGTAATACTAGTGTATGCATTTCTGTTTGCGCCTGTACCTTTTTCATCTTCAAGAGGCTGATCTTGTTCTGATGTATGGATATATATTTTTCCTGAAGAAAAAGTGAAGCTACGTTACTGTGTGATTTCAATATGAGTATTGTGAAGACCTCTACGTTTTTTGCTCTGAAAACTTCCTCTGTTTGTTATATACTATACTGTTTGATGTTTTGGTAACTATCAGAAAAACAGTTGTTTATAACACTTGCAAGTAAGTTTTATAAATAGTTTTAAAAGGAAACGAAGTTCATGCAAACAATATGTGGTTTAAATTTTTCTGTAGTCTTGCACTTACTCTAGAAGAATCTAGTTTTAAGTGGCAGTGTGAAACTTAGGATATGAGCAAACTAAGAGACATGGAAGTTTGTTTTTAAATCTAGTTGTGCTAATTAAATTGTTTGGAAAAAGTTAAATTCATACTTTCAATCCAGGGTAACATACTATGCCAAGGATTTTGACATGCTTGCTTTGTTCTTAAAATGTCATGTGAAGAACCAAGCTGTAATAGATTATGACATATTGAAAAGTACATAATCACACGTATTTCGGAGCTCAGTGTCTTTAACTTCATTTTCAACCTTTTTTTTTAAGATGTTAGATTCCAGGTGGACTGGTTTATTATTGCTTTTGAACTGTTCTTGTTGTGTAAATGTCTAAAATTTGTTTTTACTTTTTACTTTATATATAAATATATATATATATATATATGTATGAACTAGTATTTTATCTGCATAATATTTTTGTGGAATTTCTTGTGGACTACAGCTGTGTGCTACCTAAGGAAAAAGATTTTATGGAAAGACTTTCATTGTATGTCTTGCAGCCGCCAGATAATCAGAAGCTTGGTTTATTGGAAGCTTTATTAAAGATTGGTGATTGGCAGCATGCACAAAGTATTATGGATCAGATGCCTCCGTTTTATTCTACTTCACATAAGCCTATTGCAATTGCCCTTTGCCAGCTCGTGCATGTGACAATTGAACCTTTGTACCGCAGGTAAAGTAAAAGCTAGTTTTCTGTTGCTAAAGAGTGCGAAAACTACATAAAGCTTACAACCATGAATTCATTAGTGAGCCTAACTGTATTTATATGTCTAAATACTTCTCATGCAAAATGCCTTACATCTTATTTTCAGGGTTGGTGTACCAAAAGGGGCAAAAGGGTCACCAATTTCTTCTTTGCCAAACAAGAGAGCACCAAAACAAGCAGACAGCTTTGAAGACCTGAGAAAGGAAGTGTTCAACATGCTGTGCTACCTTGGTCCTCACCTGTCCCACGATCCCATTTTATTCGCTAAAGTGGTGCGCCTCGGAAAAGCATTTATGAAAGAGGTTAGTAAGACAAAAAAACAAACATTCCCGCATACAAGTTCAAGAATTGGTCATATGACCTGTTTTAAAAGGCTGCTAGGTTGTTCTGAACTCCATTGGAATATAATTAAAAGCTCAGACAGAGGCTAGTGAATTTAGCTACCTTTCTGGCAACTTGCTCTTCGGTTAACCATTTTGTCTTATTTTCCAAGTCAACAGTAGAGGTTTCTCTCTGTTTGCTAATTAATAGCAGTTCTGAGAAACTTCAGAATTCAAAGTCTTTGAAATACTTTTTTATTATTAAAAACAAAACAAAATACCTTAAAAATCACTGTATTTCCCAGCTTTTTATTTTAACTTAAAATAGTGAAACACTTGATGATTGGTTGGTTTAAATAGTATTCAAGGGGGGAAACTTTCAGTTCTATAAGTTCAAATAAAAATATTGTTGACTTTGGCTACAGCTAACAAACATTAGAATGTCCTGAGTGTACATTGTCAACGTACCTAGCTGAGGGGTAGCTGTACTTGGTGTCCAGCTGTATTTGGAGGTGTACAAGTAAGAATTCAGATGTTAGGATTGAAGATGTTTTTATTTAACTTAACAGATTTTGGTGAGTTCTCTTATGTTCAGTTCCCAAAATTCAAGGATGGGGTGACAGAACCTACACTAAGTTGGACTTCCTAGTAGTCTTTCTTGTAAATCATGGTAACTTAAAGCACTTTAATCTTTTTCCTACTTCTCTATCTTTCTATGTGGTATAATTTCCAGCATCTTCTCTTCCAGAACTATGAGATTCCCTAGTGGCTAATATTCCTGTTTATTTCTTGCTGGCCTGTGAGAAGAGTGGTGTTTGAATGATATGCTGTATTGCAATTGTAGTGCAGTTAATATAGAAATCATATTTTCAAGGGAGTAATTCATATTACGGCTGTCAGCAGATGTTTAGGATGACTTTGTAATTAAGTTCAAGTACTGAAGATCTGTAAGACCTTGTTTCTCTGCGGATGTAGGCAATAGAATGGAGATTACTTGATTATAGTTTGGTTTATATATTTATATATATATACTTGGTTTACAATTAATATAAATATGGTAGTTCAATGTGTTCATGACAAAGATGAGCAACATCTTAGCTATTTGCTTTAGGTTGGAACTACGAAGAAATTCATCAGTGACAGAATGGTTAAGGTAACATAGGGAAAGTTATTTTTAATGCACTACTGCCATCAGCATGTTCTGGTTAAGAAACCTATATGTAACACAGATATATTTATAACTGGAGGTGATTTGACTAAGTTAACTCAGTAGTTTAAAATTGAAACTACTAACACTGCACTACAGCTTTTGTGCTCAAGTGTAGCTTTAAAATAATCATGCACTTACTGGTGTGTTAGCTTATGTGTTTTATGGTGAGTGGAACAAAAAAGGAAATATATAATGATGATTAAAATCTTGAGAGGGTATTGTGAGAGAATGACGGGGAAAATAATCTATAGCTGTTGGTAATTTGTGTTGGAAGTCCTGTTCTTCTTTAGGTAGAAGTTGAGTTGCATTTATTTTTTATTTCCAGTAAGAAAACAGTATTTCATATGTATTACTAAATTTCCTTGATGCTTGAGTTATCTTTTTCAACGTAAGCATTCAGTGTCACCACATATGTAAGCAATATATTTCATTTACGCATTTGAATTTTTGTTCAAAATAATGAAAATGCTTTGCTATTTCTCTGCTGATTCTGCTCACAAAAACTAAGTAGCTCTCAAATATATTAATTTTCTTTAGAAGCTTTTGGTAAACTCCATTAGTAATTACCAGTTTCACCAAGGAGTTTGTGTAGCTAATCTTTGGGTATACTTTTTATATTTCTTATTGACAATAAATCCTATCAACTGATAAAATATTGTGCTTTAATTTGTATGCCAGAAACTATAAATTTATACCGCAGCATAGTACAACATACTGCTGCTGACCTGCTCACTAGACTGGGGTTCAGGCATTTTCTGTTCCATAGTGGACTTCAAGATAGATATCTAAATGATTCACTTGCAAACAAGTACAACTAAATACAGCAAGCTTCCATATGAAGCTAAAACTTCTTTTGGTTACCTCCGTAGATCCTGTAAAGTTGTAGTTGCTGACCTTGAATTGTAGATCAGTATTCATTTTTCAGGGTTTTGGGGGAGACAAGAACACATGGTATCAGTGAGGTAATTTCATGAGCCATGTATGTGTAGTGCTGAGAATACTCTAATTCACTCTGAGTTGCTTTTTAAAAGCTGTTGAAAATACTAGAAAAAATATTTTTTTTTCTCGCAGGATGGCATCTGATTTTGAATTGTTAGAATGTTTCTAAATAAGCAATTCATTTCATGTTGTATATTTTGCAGTGTTTTCTAGAACAAATACTGATATTGACAGTCAAACACAATTTTAGTACCTAGTAACGAATTTAGATAAAAGTATGCTTTAGAGAAGGTGAGATCTTGATCGAGTGTAAATGTGTAAGTTAGAGTCAAAATTTTACATTATGGTGATAGACAAGATAGTAATGAATCTTATGTTCATGGTAGGTATTAAATGAAGCAAAAGTAACTTTATAACCCTGATGTTTTTTCCCCAAATGGATCAAATATTAGTGGTTTCAACTCTTCCCTGTATTATATATTTTTTTCTAAAAGAACTATTAAGTCTTTATCCTATGGATTTTTAGGTGTGTTTTAAAGCTTCGGGGGCTGCAAATGCTGCATGCACGAACAGCAGAGTAGATCAATGGGAGGATTTCTGCATGGGGCTTAGCTGTGTCCTATACACAATTCAGAGATGATGAAAGTAGGTATGAAGAGATTTGGATGGAAGAGGCCTTATCTGAACAGATGAAAGCGCTGCAGCGTGTAACATTGAGAGCATACACTGCAGCAGATGGTGCTAATGAAGATTGGGGAGGATATGTGTAGGTCTTTATATGTCCTTCCACCCACTAGGCCTGCAACTATTTTCATGCTAACCATTCTGGAAAAGTAAACATTTACTAGGCATGTGGCCCATTGGGTGTGTGCTTTTGCTGAGGTAACCTTGTTCTGAAACAGTAACTGTTATGTTAATTTTTCTGAAATTAACATCGTCTTTGTTTATAGTTTCAGTCTGATGGAAGTAAGCAAGAAGATAGAGAGAAAATGGTGAGTTTCTTAAAGACCTTTGATCTGAAAATGAACGTAACATTTCTAGTATAGCTAATTCTTACTTATTTCTTGGCAGAGCTTTAAATGTTATAATGATCTCATTCTTCCTGCACACTGCTTTTATTACATATTTTAGTTTAGTAAAATGGCAGTCTATTTTTATTTGTGGAGGTGAACTTGTGTTGTCAATTTTACTTCTTTCATCTTCTGAGGAGGAAGGAGTTCTTCTGAGAGTTGAACTGAGACTCAGTTTTAAATAAATGTGCAGCCTTTCTTCCTCTGTAGAATTTAATTCTTTACCAAATGTATGCTGAAGACTTGTCTTGACTTTATAGGCAGGTTTGAGCCAGTCACAATCTTTTGTATTGCTTTGGGTTTTCCTCTCTCCCCACAGATGCCTCACAATTAATATTGTTCTAATAGCCTAGTGCATTTTACTACCTGTCAGCTTAGAATCAGAGCTTCTCTGTCCTATAAATACCACTGTCATGGTGGCATCTTGTATTTTAAATCATTTATGCCTAAGAGCATAGAAAAATGAGAAATTAAAAATAGGGTAGGTATTTCCACTACAGTTGGTAATTTTGGTTTATTGGCTAACTCGAGATGGGCCACAGTGAAATCCGGGTATCCCACTGAGATCAGTCTTTTTATGAACAGGCAAGTTTTCAGTATGAAGTCTGTGTAGTTTTCAGCAGGTTCTTATTACTTCAGTTTCTCACTTGTCATGATTTCATGACTTCTCGAATCATGGCAGAGAGGGAAAAAAAAATCTGAACTGTTTCTAAAAGTACTAATAATTAGAACTAATTGAACTAAGAGTTCAATTTGATCTGAATAACTTAAAATTTTGAAGAACTTATTAACTGTGATCATCAGCTGTGATCCATGGTCTGCAGATGAGTCATGCAGTCTTCTGCAGATGTTTGCTGTTCTGTAGGCTTTGTTTATCCCATTCTTTCTTACCTCTGAGAAAGTTTCTGTGGGTTAAAAAAGATAAGTGTGTTTGAGGGAGTTAGTTGCAGACTGAGTCTGTCCATTTTCTGCAGGAGATTGTCATGTGGGTAAAGTGAGAGTCAAAAGAAACTGCTAAGTAGTGCATAAACGGTTTGGTTATGCCTCACTAGAAGGGAACTGCAGCGTAGAAGTGAATAGAGTGCATAGTTGAGAATTAGTTCTTACTACTAAGGCTGTTGGATCCATGACTGAGTTAAATGTTGCAAAAAAATCTTGGCTGGAGACATGGATAGCTGCTCATACATGGAAGTGTGAATTATGTGTGTGAAAAAACACAAGGACTTTTTTTTAGTCTTTATGTATTATATTGTAGCATGTGATACCATATTAAGATGATGCTCTTTTGAAATAATTTTTTTTAAAACTTTTGTTTCCCGTTGGGCTATTAGAACAACCACTATGTAAAAAAAAAGTTTATATTGAAAAATATGGAAACTGTTACTGTGTGCCTTGGGAACACGTAATGCCTTTAGATTTTTAACCCAGAATTCTGAAAATTTAAGTAAAAGCAAGGAGTACCTTCATCCATTGAAGTTACTTGCCAAAATCTATTTCCTGATGTTGTGTTTCCTACAAGTCCCTTATTTATCCATTTTTATGTATTTGATTCTGTAGTATGAATATAACACTTGGAAAAATGTCAGCTAAATGTCAGCAAAAGATTTTATACAGGCAAATAAAATACTGACAGTGTATGTGGTCCTTGATTTAATAATATCTCACATCATAAGTCTTTTATTAGCTAAGTCATTTTAGATTTTGTTCTTGTTAAACAAGTCATAATTTTGTGGCAAATGTGAAATTCATGTTGTTTTTGATACACATGGTAGTAACCCTGAAGTTTTTGTCTTTATCTCAGGAGATACTGTTTAGCTGTTTGCTGAGTATTACCGATCAAGTTTTGCTTCCATCTCTTTCTTTGATGGACTGCAATGCGTGCATGTCTGAGGAATTATGGGGAATGTTCAAAACTTTTCCATACCAGTACCGGTGAGTAGAATAACTTGTTTCTGTTCTTTGGAAGTGGCCTCTTATAAACCATGAATACTAAAAATAGTTTTCCTTTTATTTTTCAAGGTACCGTCTTTATGGGCAATGGAAGAACGAAACCTACAATAGTCATCCACTTCTGGTGAAAGTTAAAGCTCAAACCATAGACCGAGCCAAATATATTATGAAGTAAGTTATGTAATTCCATAAGTTATCAACTGTGATGCAGTGTATTGCATCTCACCAGCTGAAGGAAAAAAATACCTTGACATATACATTCCTTTTCTAATAACTCAATTTCATTGATGATCCTTGTTTGTAAAATATTTAATGTAGTATGCTTAAAAACTGTAAAGTAAGTAGTGAAATGGACTAATTTGTCACCAATAAGGGTATTTCATCT
This sequence comes from Anas platyrhynchos, assembly GCF_047663525.1. Lineage (NCBI taxonomy): Eukaryota > Metazoa > Chordata > Aves > Anseriformes > Anatidae > Anas > Anas platyrhynchos. The sequence continues at coordinate 2,346,420 of NC_092596.1, forward strand.
GCAAAATGACCCATAAAATGTTTTTTAAAAAGATTTCTATGCATATGCTGCTGTTGATGAACTGCTTTGCTTATGGGAATGTCTGAGCGCAACAAATTTTCTCTACGTATGCAGGCTCTTCAATCCCAACAGACTGAAAAGTCTTGTCCCAGTTTCTTTCTCTGTAGTTTTCATAGTAGAGCAGTAAATTGAATTAAATGGAAAGGTTTGTTTTCATCTTAAATTGTTTGAAGTTGCATGAAGATTTACTTTAAATGTGACATCTCAGGGATATGGATTCTCTTTGTATAGCTTGGGCTAAAAGCAAACTTGTTCTTTAATGACAAGACAGTAATTGCTACCTGGGCAAGACAGAATAATAGTTACTGGCTAAGAGACTTTAGTCTTGCAGATGTGAAATCTAGATAGGGTTATGATTCTCTTTTCTGACTTGGAGCATAGCTAGAGAAGACTGGAAGTTTGTTCCTTCTTGTACAGTGGATTTCTATTGGCAGGTGAGCCACACTGCTGGCAGTTAAGATTGCTATGAAAAGCCAATGAAACTAAGGTACAATTGTTTGTGTATGATCGTTTTGGCCAAACTCTTTAAAGGTGTTATCCAATTTAAAGTAATGTTCCTTTTCTGGGTAGAGAATTGAGACAGGGAACTCAGATAATTTGGAAGTTTGAAGTACAATTTCTATAGAACAAATAGAACAGTGTAGTTCCCAAAAACCTTGCTACATACCAAAATCTCTGCAGATTCAGTTACAATGGATTTCTTCATGTTGGAGCTGTTCTTGGAAGATGTGTACAGAACAAAGACCACTTTGAAAAATTTTGACAGAGTACTAGAAGTTGTGATAGTGTTGTACTGTTGTGATCACTGAGGCAGAAATGGTGCTTAAACATCTGTCGGGTGTGTACTGGAGACAAGTGAAGCTGAAATTGCTGAGGTGTTGCCTTTCTACTTCAATATTGATGTGTACAATTTACACTCATGGATCAACCTCAGATTTAGTGTTAAGCTTTTATCTTTATTAAGGAATGATGTGGAAGGCGTGGGGGGCTTTTTTGTTTTCAATAAATAGGGTGATGAATGCTAAGTGACTAATCTGTGGCTAATTTAAATTTGCATGAGAAACTAACAGTGTCAAGGGCTATTTTTGTAAGCTGTATCCGTCCTGCTGACAACTTCAAAATGCAAGGTGCTCAAACTTGAAACTAGACTTCAGTCCATAGCAACACGGGGACAATAGATTTGTTTTTATTTTCTACGCATTCTAGGACTATAGGCTTCAGATTACTAGAGGAATAATATTTCTACGTTTAGATTTCTTAAAAGTGCATCTTCTGGTGAGGATTTAATCACTGCAGCTAATAAAGCTCTTCATTGGATCTAGCCTGTTCTAATATTCTTTTAACTTTTCCATTGCAATAAAAACGTTCTCTTTTACAGGCGTCTAACTAAGGAAAATGTGAAACCCTCCGGAAGACAAATTGGAAAGCTCAGTCACAGCAATCCTACGATTTTATTTGATTATGTATGTAGTTAACATGTGTCTTAAAGACTTTTATCTGAACTCTAGATATTAGAGCATTGGAAAGCACCTGTGGTCTTAATGAGAAGGCAGTTCTATTTTCAACTTTTTTTACTTTTCTGATGCAAATTTTAATCACAGAATCACAGAATTTCTAGGTTGGAAGAGACCTCAAGATCATCGAGTCCAACCTCTAACCTAACACTAACAGTCCCCACTAAACCATATCCCTAAGCTCTACATCTAAACGTCTTTTGAAGACTTCCAGGGATGGTGACTCCACCACCTCCCTGGGCAGCCCGTTCCAGTGCCTAACAACCCTTTCAGTAAAGAAATTCCTCCTAACATCTAACCTAAAACTCCCCTGGCGCAACTTTAGCCCATTCCCCCTCGTCCTGTCACCAGGCACGTGGGAGAACAGGCCAACCCCCACCTCACTACAGCCTCCTTTAATGTACTTATACAGAGCAATAAGGTCACCCCTGAGCCTCCTCTTCTCTAGGCTGAACAAGCCCAGCTCCTTCAGCCGCTCCTCATAGGACTTGCTCTCCAAGCCCCTCACCAGCTTCGTCGCCCTTCTTTGGACCCGCTCAAGCACCTCGATGTCCTTCTTGTAGCGAGGGGCCCAAAACTGAACACAGTACTCGAGGTGCAGCCTCACCAGAGCCGAGTACAGGGGGACGATCACCTCCCTAGCCCTGCTGGTCACAGTGTTTCTGATACAAGCCAGGATGCCGTTGGCCTTCTTGGCCACCTGAGCACACTGCTGGCTCATATTCAGCCGACTGTCCACCATCACTCCCAGGTCCTTCTCTGCCTGGCAGCTCTCCAACCATTCCTCTCCCAGCCTGTAGTTCTGCTTGGGGTTATTGCGCCCCAGGTGCAGGACCCGTCACTTGGCCTTGTTGAATTTCATACAGTTGACCTCAGCCCATCGGTGCAGCCTATCCAGATCCTCCTGCAGAGCCTTCCTACCCTCGAGCAGATCGACACACGCACCTAGCTTGGTGTCATCTGCAAACTTACTGAGGGTGCACTCAATGCCCTCGTCCAGATCATTGATGAAGATGTTAAAGAGGACCGGCCCCAGCACCGAGCCCTGGGGGACGCCACTAGTGACTGGCCTCCAACTGGACTTGGCTCCATTTACCACAACTCTTTGGGCCCGGCTATCCAGCCAGTTTCTAACCCAACGAAGCGTGCGCCAGTCCAAGCCAAGAGCAGCCAGTTTCTTGAGGAGAATGCTGTGGGAGACGGTGTCAAAAGCCTTACTGAAGTCAAGGTAGACCACATCCACAGCCTTTCCCTCATCCACCCAGCGCGTCACTTTGTCGTAGAAGGAGATCAGGTTCGTCAAGCAGGACCTGCCTTCCATAAACCCATGCTGGCTGGGCCTGATCGCCTGCTTGCCCTTCAAGTGCCGCATGATGACTCCCAAGAGGATCTGCTCCATGAGCTTCCCTGGTACTGAGGTCAAACTGACCGGCCTGTAGTTCCCCGGGTCTGCCCTCCGGCCCTTCTTGTAGATGGGAGTCACATTTGCTAGTCGCCAGTCAGCTGGGACCTCCCCCGATAGCCAGGACTGCTGATAAATGATGGATAGGGGCTTGGCCAGCTCCTCTGCCAGTTCTCTCAGTACCCTTGGGTGGATCCCATCCGGCCCCATCGATTTGTGGACATCCAAGTGCCGTAGCAGGTCACCAACCATTTCTTCATGTATAGTGAGGGCCACATCCTGCTCCCCGTCCCCTTCCACCAGTTCTGGGTACTGGGTATCCAGAGAGCAACCGGTTTTGCCACTAAAGACTGAGGCAAAGAAGGCATTAAGCACCTCCGCCTTTTCCTCATCTCTTGTAACTAAGTTTCCCCCTGCATCCAGTAAAGGATGGAGATTCTCCCTAGTCCTCCTTTTTGTGTTGATGTATTTATAAAAGCGTTTTTTGTTATCTTTAACAGCAGTAGCCAGATTGAGCTCCAGATGAGCTTTGGCCTTCCTAATCTTGTCCCTGCACAGCCTCGCTACATCCTTATAGTCCTCCTTAGTGGCCTGCCCAATTTTCCAAAGATTATAAACCCTCTTTTTCCTCCTAAGCTCAAGCCACAATTCTCTGTTCAGCCAGGCTGGTCTTCTTCCCCGCTGGCTCATCTTTGGGCGCATGGGAATAGACCGCTCCTGCGCCATTAGGATTTGCCTCTTAAAGAGCGCCCAGCCTTTCTGGACCCCTCTGCCCTTCAGAACCGCCTCCCATGGGACTCCACCAACTAGTGTCCTGAGCAGCCCAAAGTCAGCCCTCCGAAAGTCCAATACAGTGGTTTTACTGGTTCCCTTCCTGGCCCCGCCAAGAATAGTGAACTCCACCATTTCGTGGTCGCTCTGCCCAAGACTGTTCCCGACAATCACATCCTCCACCAGTCCTTCTCTGTTTGTGAAGAGAAGGTCTAGCAGGGCACCACCCCTGGTAGGTTCACTAATCAGCTGCGTCAGGAAGCTGTCTTCCACTTTCTCCAGAAACCTCCTAGACTGCTTCCTCTGGGCTGTGTTGTGCTTCCAGGATACGTCAGGGAAGTTGAAGTCCCCCACGAGTACAAGCGCCGACGATTTCGCAACTTCTGCCAGCTGCCTGTAGAACTCCTCATCTGTCTCCTCATCCTGGTTCGGCGGTCTATAGCAGACCCCGACCAGGACACTAGCCTTGTTGTCCCTGCCGATCCTAACCCAAAGGGACTCAATCTTGTCATTCCTAGCCTCGAGTTCTACAACATCGAAAGACTCTCTAATATAGAGAGCCACACCGCCACCCCTTCTGTGCTGCCTGTCCCTTCTGAAGAGCCTATAGCCAGGCATCGCAGCACTCCAGTCATGAGACTGGTCCCACCACGTTTCCGTGATGGCAACCAAGTCGTAGCCTGCCCGCTGCACGATGGCTTCCAGCTCCTCCTATCACTTAAAGTGTGATAGTTTCTATAGTACAGCAAATTGAGATATTAAATGTTGAGAATAGCCCTTAACTAAAACTGCACTGAAATTTTCATTGCTTCTGTATATGAGTGAAATATCTGAGACAGCTGAGGTAGGTCTGAGGTACACAGGTGTGCTGATCAGGTTATTCAGGAATGATGCATCAGATTATTTATCTACCAGTTATTTGTAAGTTTAAGTATTAATTGTTTGTATTTAAGTATTAAGTATTTAACTTGAAGTTGTTTGTGTATAAATCATGTAGCAAAGAGCATTCTAAAATTTGATTAGTACAATTGGTGTTGTTTCATGAATTATTTTTTTTGGTAGTCTTAAAATAGCAGTAAGTTTCTATTGCTGCTTTCAACGTCTAGCATTTTGAGAGGTCTCAGAAAAAACAATCAGTGAAATGTTTTTGTGGTTTAAATGTTTTTTGTGGTTTGTTGGATTAAAAGTTAAAATTGTCCAATTTTAAAGAAAATGCTAATAGAAAATTGTTTTTTAGAATTTAGAGATGCTTTATCTCGTATTTTTAAGTATTTTGAGTAGGTTTTGAAGATGGGTGTCATTAAATGGTTTTGGTTTATTATGTGAAAGAAGGTATGCTGTTTGTTTTCCAGCTCAATGTGTCTTTTTCAAATTTTCAGATTTTATCACAAATACAAAAATACGATAACTTAATAACCCCAGTTGTTGATTCACTGAAATACCTCACTTCACTGAATTACGATGTGTTGGCATGTATCCTTTTATGTAAATTAATACATCTAGTACTGATTCAGTTGCAGTTATAGATGAATTAAATCTTTGTCAGTAAATACTGTTTGGTTACTGCTTTTTTCTGGAAATTTTAGTGAAGTTTTGGAATACCTTTTTTACACTTACAGGGTTACAGAAGACTTTCTACTTGCTCTTCACTACTTTCATACTCTGAAAATTATACTTTGAAGTTGATTTACTGTTTTTGCACTGTTCTTGAAGGCACAGCAAACCTGTAAATAATGGGTTAAAGATCTTAAGTCACCTTTTTCATGATTTTTTTTTCCCACCAGAACTATATTTTAGTGGATCCCTTGTATCATGCTTGCTGTACTTATATATCATATTCATACGTTACAAATTGTGGAGCTGGAAAAAATGTCTGTATAGCTTTTGTTTTGACAAAATGAGAAAAAATATTTTCTTTAACTCCACTAAAGACTGTATCATTGAAGCACTGGCAAATCCCGAGAAGGAGAGAATGAAGCATGACGACACCACTATTTCAAGCTGGCTTCAGAGTTAGTATTTTTATTACATTAACATTTAATACTTCACTGTCACTATGATCTGCTATGCCGTTGATCATTGTGATTAGTCTTTCACTTGAATCTGCCAGCTATTTTTTTGAACGGAAAGCTGGCAAGTTTAATCAATGGAAAAATATTTTTATTTGTATTACAAAAAATTATATATGTGCATTAAGCAAATACACATAGAACATCAGCAATGTATAACAAGATTCATTCACAGCTTCTGCTTCTCTTTGCTTTAGGTCTGGCTAGCTTTTGTGGTGCCGTTTTCAGGAAATACCCAATTGAACTTGCTGGCCTACTTCAATACGTAGCCAACCAGCTGAAAGCTGGGAAAAGGCAAGTCTTGCACAACTGATCTTCATATACTCCATTTTCACAATGTCTTTTTTGGATGTTTCTTCTGCTGATATACGGCACTCAATTAGTAGTTACTCTAGTAGTGGTAATGCTCCATTTATATTACCAGAAGTGTTAAGAAGTTTCAGTAGAGAAAATAATACGTTTGCTGGATTTTTCCGGTAATTGTATAGCTGTGCTGTGTTACTATTTGAAGCACTGGTCTTTTATCTGTAACTTACTTTAATAGTTTTCTTGCCTAACCAGGCAAAAAAAAAAAAAAGCCCTCCTGGTCTGCAATACTGTTGTAGAAATTATTGTACATAAAAAAAGGGAAAATGAAAACTAGCTATGATATAGAGGGATGCGATTGTTCAGACTTCAGATTTTTCTTTCCTGTAACGTCTTGTCTGTAGGGATCTTTAAAGATTTTTATAGTGTTTTAAATACTTTGATTTATGTAATGACTGTTCAATTGCTTCTTGGTATATCTATATTTATCAGTCAAATTTTTTTAAGGTTTGCAATTTGAGTCTTCCTTTATGTTCTTCTGTCCTTCTGCCATCATCACTTAGTATTACTGCTTCCTTGTTTAATTTTAATGGATTATTTCTCATTGCATAGGTGAATATTGACTTATATTCTATTATGAATCCCCATATGCTTACTGAAAGACAGCAGGAGATAACGCAGCATGTTATTTTAGGGTATTTATATCGAGAACTCTAGTTTTTTCCCTTCCCTGCAAAGTAGATGCTTTTTCTCGTGCTTCCCTGTCCCCAATTTGTTTTGTGTTCTGATGGTGATACAATCACATTGAGCTACAGAAGGAGGGTAAGTATTATTTCTTGTCTTTACCAAGACTTATATATTAAGACTAAGTATTTAAAAAACAAACGCAAACCCAGAATATTTAAAAAAAAATAAAAACAACAAACAAACGTATTTATATATTAGTACTTCTGATGTTAGAAATAAAATGGATTTACCACTGTGACCAGTTCCATAGGACTGCAGTATCCAAGTGTTTGGATTAGAGTATATGCAGGTATTGCACAGTTCCTAAACAGAACATGTATTTTTACTTGTTTCTCCAGCTATAAACAGTGTAAATTATTTAAATGCACAACTTTAAGACTGCATGGGTCAATGCATTTTTTCTAAGTAGGTCACAAATTTCAGAAGATAAAAAATACTGCTTATTTGAATGATTCTGAAATACCTGAACTGTACTTCTGTTGAGGATTAGTCATCGTCCTTAGAATTCATAGCATGGAATGAAGCCTGGTTGCTGGAGGGCATAATTATTGGAGTGTTTTGTACTTTCTTGTCTTAAATATCAGTTTCCTGTGTTCCACATCAGCTCCATTGACTAATTGTGCCAGTAAATTTCAAAACCCGTGTCATGTTGCAGAAATTTGAAAAAGAAAAATATCTGTGAATTCCGTGTTCACAGTAGGTGAAACAATATAGATACAGTATGAAGCATGTAAAACAACAGAAAGAGAACAATGCATTTTTGAGTAATCTGTTGATACTTAAAGCTAATAGAACTACACTCAATATTTTCAAAAACAATGAAATCCCTTTTTCTTAAGGGACTGTAAAATTCAGCTCTTGAATGTTTGTGCTGCTTTAAAATAACTTTTAACCTGAATAGAGAAATCTTTGTGTGCTCATCATGCTTTTTCCCCACAAAAAACAGTTAAGATGTCATTTGGTTTAACATGCATCATTGTTGCTTTCTACTGTGTATTGAATGTCACAGCTTCCATTTCTTAAGCAATTTTTCTTGTTTTTATCCCACTTTTCTGTGCAGCTTTGATTTGCTTATTTTAAAAGAGGTAGTACAAAAAATGGCAGGGATAGAAATCACAGAAGAAATGACGATGGAGCAATTGGAAGCCATGACTGGTGGAGAACAACTAAAAGCTGAGGTGTGTTCATGTTAGGTTTAATTAATAATAGCTGTTGCTTGTTAATGGTGTTCCTGAAGACTCTTGATTCATGATCTCTGGCAGTGTAGCTGAGAAAGGTGTTACTGCTGTTGTCTGAGACCTTCCTTCTCTATTGAGCTTACAGACCTTGCAGACAGGCAGCCAAGATAAAGTATATACAAGCCTCAGTTGCTGTGCTTCACAGCATCCCTGTATTAATGAAAGCAGCCTTCATTGTCTGCTGTTACAAGACAGACTGCAAATTACAGCAGCCAGTGAGCTTGTATGTTGTGCAGTCCTGCTGTTTTAGCCCAGTTCTGAGTGTGGCAACTCCCTGTTGAGTGGAGTAGTATCTTAAGCCATCTTAATGGTTCAAGCTGTTGCAGCCTCGGCTTCGAAGACCTAGTTGAGTCTGACCTAGACTCAACTCCCTAGGCAGATGAATATCTAGAATAATAAATAAATTCTGAAGTTTCTGAATTGAATAATAGCTGTATTGAATCATAGGAGACAAACCTAGGTCTGCAACGATCTGCTCAAAGATGCTGTGTCATGATGCCCATGACAAAGTGGCATTTACTGTGTAGAAAACTAACAGCATGCAAGACATGTTGCTTACGTTTGTTTCTTATTCCAATACTATATTACATCCTGCAACACAGGATCCAGGGAGAATTTTTTATTGACACACAAGAAATTGTATCAATGTTAATTCACCAGTAATTTCATGATCAGAAGCATGTATGGTTTAAAATTGTAATTCGCTGCTTCAAAATTTAGGCAACTTTTTTTCCTGTACTGTGCAGGGTGGATACTTTGGCCAAATCAGGAATACAAAAAAATCCTCTCAGAGATTGAAAGACGCATTATTGGACCATGACCTTGCCCTTCCACTGTGCCTGCTTATGGCTCAGCAGAGAAATGGTGTAATCTTTCAAGAGGGAGGGGAAAAACATCTGAAGCTGGTGGGAAAACTGTATGACCAGGTAAGTTAAAAACATTTATAAGCCTTTTCTTTGGTAACCTCTAGTGTGTCAGCATTTGGTATCAGCACAATATATAAACATTTTCAAAATTTGCAGTGATTTCATTGTTATAACACTAATGCCAACATAATTTATAATCTTTCTGAGTGAAAGATTGAAGTGTCCTTTGTCGTAGAAAGTAAGGACTTACATTTTAAAGTAGGTTATAGAGTTTTTCTATCTTATTTTGTTAGAGGGATTTATTTTTTTTTAAGAATCAGCCTGATTCCTTTGCTGCCTTAGGCAGTGGGAATGAGTTTCATTCTAGTAGAACAGAATGCTCTTACAGATCTGCTGACTCTTGTAAGGCTTTCCTTTAGGTGCAGAAAGAGTTGAGTCAGCATTGAGTGATAGAAGTATGTAGCATGGAAAGTTAAGCAGTTCTTCCCCCATGAGAAACTTCTTGGTGTAGTATGTGGTTGTAATCCTTGAAAAAGAAAAAGCAACCAAAAAAGCAAACAGACTTTCAAGACCTCCCTAGATTCATTTCCAAACAAAATCAAATTGTTCTCTCTTTGTGTCTCTCACATAGTGCCATGACACCCTGGTACAATTTGGTGGGTTTCTAGCATCCAATCTAAGCACAGAGGATTATATTAAGCGAGTGCCTTCAATTGACGTTCTCTGTAATGAATTTCACACACCTCATGATGCTGCGTTTTTTCTCTCGAGACCTATGTATGCACACCATATTTCAGTAAGTAAAGCTCTTTTTAATTTGTCTGCTGTTAGAGAGGCTATTCTACATTTTATTACTTTGTGTTAGGTTCCTGTGAAAGTTTGCTAAATAAAATATGCAAAAGCCTTATGAGGAATTATTTCTCTAAGAACAGATGAGTTGAAAGATGGTAACTTCATTGAAGAATGATAAATCCAGTAAAGGTCCAGTATGATATTCTTCACTTCTTTATGCACATAAATAAAATCTATTATGTAAATCTTTCTTACATAGAAGAGCTTTTGTGAAGTTGGATGATTTTTGTGTACAGAGACTACAAATATTTACCTTTTTATTTCTATCCACAGTCCAAGTATGATGAACTAAAAAAAGCTGAAAAAGGAAATAAACAGCAGCACAAGGTTCACAAATACATTACATCATGCGAGCTGGTAATGGCACCTGTTCATGATGCTGTGATCTCTCTGCACCTTCCCAAGGTCTGGGATGATATCAGTCCTCAGTTCTATGCTACGTTCTGGTCTTTGACAATGTATGACCTTGCTGTCCCACATAGTAGCTATGACAGAGAAGTCAATAAACTTAAAGTCCAGATGAAAGCCATAGATGACAATCAGGAAATGGTATGTTTTGTACATTTTTATGCTTGTTTAACCTTGAAAGACTTTTTTCATGAAATGCTATATTGAGACTTTTTTAATGACCAATCCCGTATATAAACAAAGAGCAACAGTCTGTTTACTGATACTGTTTCAAACTAGTACTTTTCAAAATGGCGTTCCGAAGACATGATTATTCCACCTTGGGTAGTGTTGGATATTAGTTTTTGTAGCAAATACAGAATTAAAAGTTATATTTCTGCATGCATGTGTCAGTGCTAAGGAGGAGGGTGTTACTTGCTTGTGATGATACCATTATTGATTGTCTGCCAGCAGGGACAAAACTTTTCCTGGAACTGCAAGTTATGCATGCACGTTATAATTTGTGGTCTAAATTTTACTTTCTTCCATGGAGTGAGGTAGACTGCGTGGAGGTGTGTGGGCTTTTTTTTTTTTTTTAAGATAAAAATCTCTGAAAAATCAACTACTGATTTGCAGTAAATGACAGGATATTGAAGTACCATATTGAGTTAAATCATTTAACTGTTGTTTCATCTATTTTATGTAAATAGATTTTTATGTTAAGCTTACCAAAGTGTAAACTTAATTCTGAGTAAGTTGGTCCATTTGGAGAGTTTTATTGTCACCCGACTCACCATTCTGATTTCTCAGTCATCTAATTTGACTCTTCCCTATAATTTCCATTTAAAAACACAAGAGTGGCTCCACTGAGTGAAAATTACTGGAAAAATCAGTCTTCTGGAAAACAATCAGTGACACCTGTATATGTAGTTTAGGTGATCACTTTTGTCACTAGCTATCCAGTGTTCATAAATACAATCAGGTGATTGTTAGAGCAGAACATTACTTAGTGAAACAGCTTTTTCACATTTTTTAGCACTACCAGGAATGTCATTGTTCTGTCTACAGCAAGAGTTAGTATAATATTAGATGAGTTTATTGATGTTTTATAGCCTCCAAATAAAAAGAAAAAAGAAAAAGAACGTTGCACAGCTCTTCAAGACAAGCTCCTTGAAGAGGAGAAGAAGCAGTTGGAGCATGTGCAAAGGGTTCTACAGAGACTGAAACTGGAGAAGGATAACTGGCTTCTGGCAAGTAAGTGTGTGTGGGGGACACGTGACACATTCTGGATATTTTTGTAGTCAGCACTGCCCCTAGAACTGAAAGCTTAGCTTGCACTAGTACTCTAAATGTTGATCTCTCTCTTTATGTTGAGGTCTGCCAGCAAGATAAACTTTTAGTTAGCATGTAGTATCTCTGTGTCCTTGCAAATGCTGAGTAGATGGTTTCAAGAAGATATTTTATTTCTTGCAATGTTGAGATGTCTTTTAATTTTGTGGTGGCTTAGAAAATATGAGCTGGACTGACTAGGTGTGATCGTATAGCTACAAGATGGTTTGCAGGTCAGTTTCTGCAGGTAGAATTCTACAGACTTAGTAGTATTGCAGGGAATAGGAACGTGAACTCCCAATGATTTAACTAACTTTGAGTGCTATGTTTAAGAACAATGTGTCAGTATTTGGCCAACAATATATATCCTATTCGGATGACAAGATAAATATTGTGTCAGTCTACTGGCAACATCAGATAAAATACCACCTGAATGTTTCATAAGGAGGCAGAACAAACTTATTTCTCTGAGAGCGCTTTGGTAGTGTTTCTTATGGATGAGGCATTACTAGTATGATTAACCCCAAATGTTTTCTGGTCATTTTTCTTCTCTGGAGGAACTTTTCATTTTTAAGCAAAAATGGTTGTCTGTCTGTCCCAAGGAGCCCAAGGATCCAGTGGAAAAGTATTTTATTGTCTAACTCATGCCAGATACACCTAAGCAATATAATAAGGAACTGTTGATGGTTACATCAAGAGAGATTCTTCTGTATAAATATTTAACATAGTGGTACAGAGAACTAATCAGCTACGTAAAATTGCTAGTTGAAAAATTACTACCTGACTGTGGCTTGGTCTAGAGTTGACTGCTACATTTGTCAATTTAAGGAAGTACCCAAAAGCATGTAGAAAACTGCACATGTAGGTACCGTGTATGTATATATAAACAGGTACTCTTAAAGCTAATGACTTCTGGGAGAGTAGATGTATACCTTATTGTTGGCTCTTGATTGCTCAAGCTTCAGCTGCAAGTTGTTTTCTGAGATTAAGTGTGAGGATAGATAATTTATTTCAATGTGGAAACTATTGAAAAAAGGTATTTGTAATTGTGCTATATGAGGAAATTGAAAAATACATACGCTGTAGTACTATCACTTATTGACATTTGAAATCGTGTTTGTGTCAAGACTGACTCTTGTAGACATGTCTGATACAGTGGTTACATCACTAACATTAATTTTGGCAGAATAACTAGGCTTTTGTAGTTCTAATAATTAAACTAGCTATTCTGCTGTGGCTGCTTGCTTAACTTGCATTTAGATTAAAATTTATAGCTCATAGAACAATCAATTGTGACTTGTGATTTTTATTGAAAAAGCATCAAAGGTACTAAAATTTAATAAAATCAACTTTTTTTTTAGTTCCATAAAAGCTGACAGTTCTTTTTGAACAAGCTTTATTCCATGAGCACCACAGAATTGAAGCAAGTAATTTCTGGTTGTTAATGACTTTGGTTGTTATGATTTGTTACCAACATGCAAAAACTTTGTCACGGTGAGGGTGATGGAGCACAGGAACCCTGTATCTCCTTCTCTGGAAGGAGAGAAGAACTGGTATCTCCTTCTCTGGAGATACTCAAGGCCCATCTGGACACCTACCTGGACAGCCTGCTCTAAGGAACCTGCTTTGGCAGGGGGCTTGGACCTGATGATCTTTCGAGGTCCCTTACAACCCCTTCAATTCTGTGATTCTGGTGAATCTGTGACTTTGGTGCTCTGCAGCCTGTGCAGGATCACAGCATAGTGACATCAGTTGCCCTTACAAAGATCATGACTATTCTTCCTCTGAAGGCATTCTTTTAAAGTCTTCAGTCTTCCATATGTTTATTTTCAGAAGATCTGCTGTAACAGCTTTTCTACACTTTCACATGTACATCAAACAATTAAAACCTTTTTTTTCTGAGTAGTGTTGAAAATGTAGTTATTTGGAGAATATGGATGTGCAATACTGAATTTACTGGGAAGAGTAGTTGTGCTAACCCATTAATCTACTGTTTTTCTTCCTTTTTCTCTCAATTTCATTTTTGAAGAGTCTACCAAAAATGAGACTATCACAAAATTTTTGCAGTTATGTATATTTCCTCGCTGCATTTTTTCGGCAATCGATGCGGTTTATTGCGCTCACTTTGTAGAATTGGTGCATCAGCAAAAAACACCCAACTTCTCCACACTTCTCTGCTATGATAGAGTAAGTAGCTAGAACTTCGTGTATGTGTATATATATTTTTGTTATAAGTATGGAAGACTAGAGTCCCACCTGTCTCCCAAAAGAGATCTCAACAAAATCTTTACGTTCATTTAATTCCAAAATCTATGTGAAAATCAAAAGTTTATCTTTGTGCTTCCTATTCTACAAACAAAGCTTTACTAGCACTTCAGAAGATTTTCAATATGTTTTGTTCCTGGTTTATCCTAACGAATCTAGACTTTAAGAGCAAAGTCATTAGTCAAACACGTTGCGTACATTTTGCAGTCTTGCATTGATCTGCATTTCTACAGCCTTGTCCAACCTTCCTGTTTGAGCTCTGTGGCCGTACTGTTGCAGCTTTATTAAGCTTGCCCCAGGAAGTAGCATCCTTAAGAGCCTTCTGACAGACCCTCGTGACAGACATGGGAGTAATTTGTATCACTGCTGAAACATAGGAATACAATGCCATAGGGAGCACTTCTGATAGCCACAGCAGCCTGACTCTCTTGAGTCAAGCAGGGTGCTCAGGGGAGGTGCTTGTTCAGACATGTCTCACAGTTCATGTAGCCATTTTTTTCTCTTGTAGAGAAAAAAGGTGGTGAATTTAAATGGGTTAATCTTGCAGGATGCATTCAGCTCCAGTGGTACCAGCTGACTCTACTGTTTGCAGATATCAGAACCTTTCTGGCACTTCCTGCTGTTAAGAAGCCAGATAATTAAGCTAGTGCATCATCTGTGTATTTACAATAGATTGGACTATGAGCTTCGATTAAGAGGATTTCTATGGGACTGTATAGTAAAAGACTGGTGAAGATAACTTTTTTATATGAGCATTCAATTAAAAAGTCTGTTTCTCTTTGAGTTGAGACTTGAAGTTGGGATCAGCTCTGATGTCATGGGTCCAAAAGAGCATTCTTATTCTGCTTGTGTTCTGTGTGTTTATTTTTTGCCTGTTCAACTCAATTAACAGTTTGAAACCGACACAGTTCCATGTCAGTGAAGACACTTTCCATGTGGAAAACTGTATCAGTAGCAGATGTATGCAGAGCTTAAACTCTGGACTTAAGTATAAAGGTCTAATAATTAAAATCTTGGGGGAAAAAAAAATAATACTTGATAAGCATCTGTAGACAAACCTACCTTTAATTTCTGAGTAGAACGTAATTTGGTTCAATCAAATAGCCATGGTTTCCAGATATTTCTGTAATATTTCTGTTATTTGACCTCCTTTATATTTAGGAAACAATTTAACAGTGGATTAAACGAGGGGAATTTGAATTTCTTGATGGTTCTTACTCCTTTGTAATTCAGTAAAGTCAAAGTAACTTTTCATTGCTACTATTTGCAGGTTTTCTCTGATATTATATATACAGTAGCAAGTTGCACTGAAAATGAAGCTAGTAGATATGGCAGGTTTTTATGCTGTATGCTGGAGACTGTAACTAGATGGCACAGTGACAGAGTCATATATGAAAAGGTATGTAAAGTTACTAAAACATTTTCACTTGTGAAAAGTGTTATATAACAATCGCTTCTATAATTTGGCCCAATAAAAATGGATTTAGTGAAATCATTAACTTGCTTTAAAAACATTGAACAAAACAAACATATTTTGATGACCTCATGTAAGAACAGTTTCTGTAATTAATGTCATGAAGTTATTTTTGTGTAGTGTCAAAAGTGAAGTTCCAACTTTCTCAAAGCCTGTCTTGAATTTAGGTAGCATATGGGAAACCCTCATAATATTTCTTACAAAAGCTAGATAAAGTCCAGGTAACACTTTCTCTTGCCTACAAGTAAAGTAAATAAATATTTCAACATAAATAAGCTTTTTTTAAAAAAGTATGCAAGCCTTGTAAAAAGTTTGTTCACGTCTTTAGCAGAATCAATAATCAAGAGCTCCAGTTATGTTAATTTCTGCAGAATTCCGGTTTTTATGCTTACTGGAAAAAATAATATTTTTAATTTTTATTTTGTCTCTTGTGTGCGTGCAGGAATGCGGTAACTATCCAGGCTTCCTAACTATATTACGGGCAACTGGATTTGATGGTGGAAATAAAGCTGATCAATTGGATTATGAGAATTTTAGACACGTGGTACACAAATGGCATTATAAATTAACTAAGGTAAATAAGGATGCTGAGAATCTCATGTTTTTTGGAAGTTTTAATGAAAAATATTGATTGCATTTAATTCGTCTTCTAGGCTTCTGTACACTGCCTTGAAACAGGTGAATATACGCATATCAGAAACATCCTGATTGTGCTGACCAAAATCCTCCCATGGTATCCGAAAGTGTTGAACCTGGGTCAAGCCTTGGAAAGAAGAGTACATAAGATATGTCAGGAAGAGAAAGAGAAGAGACCTGATCTATATGCATTGGCTATGGGGTAACAACACCTTACTTTAAGAAAGTGGTTAAAAGTGGATCATGAAAGGCTTCTAAAGACTTGGAACTGTTACAGTCCTAACACATTTGATTTTTTACCTTATCACAGAAGATTTTGCTATCCTGCATCTCAGGGCTGGCAGTGTGAATGAGAATTTTAATTTTGTGCTGGATGATCACTAATTCCTTTACAAGACTCTAGTAAAACACATATTATAGTAAAGATTTCCACTCACAAGAGCATAGTTTAATTGTAGAGAAATAATATAGCAGCAAGTAGATGTAAGGGAGAGTAAAATGAAGAAAGTCAAGGGTTGTTGTTGCAAAACTGCATAGATTTTGGAAGTTTACACAATTTGGAAGTGTTAAACTAAAATGCTTAATGATGGTTTTCATCTTTCTGTGATGAATACAGAATCATCCATGGATGCTTGAGGGACAGTTCAGGTTGCCCTTCTGGTGTTGTCAGTAGGCCATTTTTTGTGTTTGACAGCTGTATGTGTGCATGTGTGGTGGTGGTAGCAGCAAAGAGGGCTTGGAGGTAGGGCTTCTGTTGTGTGAGGGTTTTTCATTCCTATTCTTATTTTTTTGAGCTGATTGATAAAGGGGAAAAACTGCGTATCAGTTAAGAAAAACTGTGAAAAATAACAGACGAACTGTTAGATTAAATCCTCATTTAAAATTCAACCCATATTTTGCTTTGTTTGTGCATATTTAACAATCTGTGCGACTTGCAGCTATTCTGGGCAGTTGAAAAGTAGGAAGCCTTTCATGATACCTGAAAACGAATTCCACCACAAAGACCCACCTGCCAGGAATGCTGTAGCTGCAACAGTACAAAATGGGCCAGGTGGTGCTGGTATGCCTACATCTCTCACAATAAACACAGCTAAACTGGAGGAAAGCACTGCTGAAGAGACTGGTAAACAAACCTGATTTTTAGTAGAATTCCTTTTGATGTTTGCAAACCTATTCTCTCAAAACTTGGCTTTTTAAAATGAAAGAAAAAAATTATGTGATGCTAAATAGGGTCAATGTGTGTTCTTTGGTTGGTTGGAGGTTGGTTTTGCGGGGGAGTTTTGCATCTAATTACCTATTTTGGCTATTAGCTACATGGCTTTTGCATGACTATGCTTAGACAGTTGTTTCATTCAGTTAGACGTATATTGTTGAAATAAAATTGTTCTCTTCAAACAGAAAAACTAAAGGAGAAGTCTCAGGGTGCTGTGAAAGTTATTAATAAAGCTGCCAACACTACACCAAAGGTGACAACGAGCAATGGAAACAGTGCTTCTAATAGGTGAGAAATCCACTCCTTGATATTATCTGTCTTTAAACTCACAAACCTTTTCTTTCACGTACCATTTCTGCCAAAATATGTAGCTGTCCTGAGCTGATGCAATTGCTCAATGCATTCCATTTTAGTTTAATAAGGATAAACGGAGTAGTTACGCTTGCATGATGATTTTCTAATAGAGTGATAAAATAATGTGATTGACTGCTTTGGGTAATTCTATCAAATCATCAGGAGTAAAACATGATTACAAAACAAAAGCTTTCTATGTACCAATTGGTCTTTTTATTTTTGATGCAGCAAAATTATTAAGGAGAAAGATGATAAAGAAAAAAGTGGGAAGGAAAAAGATAAAGAAAAAAAAGAAAAGATTACAGCAGCCACTCCAGAGACAAAGGCACTTGGGAAGGATGGGAAAGACAAACCTAAGGAAGAACGGGCGAACAAAGATGATAAAGCAAGAGAGATCAAGGAGAAAACACCAAAATCTGACAAGGAGAAGGAAAAAGCCAAGAAAGAAGAAAAAGCTTCGAAGGAAGAAAAATCCAAGACAGTTGTTACCACTGTTGAGTCAAAGTCAGCTGCAGAAAAGGAGAGAGAAAAGGAGCCATCCAGAGAAAAAGATGTAGTGAAGGATATGAAATCCAAGGAAATTACTAAAGGAGGAGAAAAGATTCCAGTAGCTGGGTCCTTGAAGTCTCCTGTTCCCCGATCAGAAACATCAGAATCTGAGAGGGGTGAGTCTGTTGGTATAACTTCTCTCATTTTCTAGAACAGTAAGGACATGTCATTGGAAAATCACTGAAAGCCAACACCTCACACCCACCATGGTGAGAGAAAGTGCTAGCTATTATGTAGCCATGCTAGCAATGACTTGCAGACATCTTCAGTGCCTGAAGTACCTATTCAGGATATCTCCAAAATGAGAACTGCATGAATGTGTGAAGTTTCCCTTCAGTGATTGCTGATTTTCATTAAGCCTATCAGTTTGTAAATGTTTTGTACTGACATTCACGATATTTTTGATATAATTCTAGATGGCCTTTTATTAAAATATATTTTATAACTATGACGTTAGAAATTTTGCATATATCCTGAAGAGTGTACTCAGGGTTTGATCTTAACTTCTGAACCGAAAAAAAGGGATGTAGAAGGTTTCCCTCCTTAAGAAGGACTCAGTAAGCCTTATTGATTCTTTCATATATTAAGGATTAATAAGATAAATGTTGGTATTTTAAGTTCCTCATAAACAGAGGCTGATGTTGAGTTTTATAATTGTATTGCTTTAGGCAAAGCAAGTAAAGGAGGACTGGAATGCCTTCTATTTTGCTCAACTCTTCAGATAAAAATTTATGCAAAATTAAAAGCTTGAAATAAATGTAATTTTGTGGCAGTTTCTTCACATTTAACTTTTCCTGCAAGCTTGCATAACGAGGTCAAAGCATGCTGGTATCCCTAGGTAGCTTAAGAAAAAACTGCGCAGTTGAAAAGCTTGAACTGTAACTTAGATTTTGGTACTTCAGAGAGCCGTATTATTAGTTGTTTCCTTTTAAATGTGTTTAAATAATGTTGTTCTCTTCTTTTCTCAGAACAAAAACGCCGCAAAGTTGATACCCATTCTTCTCCATCACATTCCTCAACAGTAAAGGTTAGTATAGCCTGAGGAAGGCAGCGCCTATGTTAGGCTCACAAGTTTGGGATGCCAATGTCCGACTTCCTTCAAGTTTTGTGCCAAGTATACACTGGAGCCACTGGAGGTTTTATGTTGCATTAGAAAATGCATTCCTTTTCTTTATTGGCGGACTGTCTTTTTTCTATTAAAAAATATGTTTTTAATTAACCAAAGTAAAGCTTCAAGGACCTAGCACAAATTTTGTAAATAGTGTTTGGAAATGGCAAGAGAATTTTTACACAGAAGTGCCTCACTGTTTTAAGCAGTCAGTTTTTTTGGAGTGCAATGGTAGCTACAAGCAAAAGAGTCTTTGCAGCAGAATGGAGCATATTTTTCTGCACTTCTATTGAAGAATCTCTAGCACTGAAGATTCCTGGATGATACGGGATGTACGATACTTCTGAATTCATCAGGCTTCTTGATGAGCATCTTACCGATATGTGCCTTCTAAGGAGGAGTCTTGAAAGGAGTTCCATTTTAAAGTCTCCTTGGTGATCAGTTCTCCTGTAGTTGTGTATAATCAGTGAGCATGCAGCTTCTGTTGTACCTTCCCTTCGAGGTTTGTTTATTTCCAATGGGTTCCCACCATGTTGAGCCCTGCAGTACGATAAAACCAGATGTGGCAACCAAGCCTACTACCCAGCAAAGAGAAACCCCAAGCATTCAAGCGCAGCACAATACCTTGGGCGTAGCCTACTTGAAGACTCAGGGTAGCCATTCCTTGCTCCATATTTGTTTTATTTCTAAACCATCTATGTTCATGGAATCTTTGAATTTGCAGTACGTTGAACATTTAAAACTGTAAGTTACTAATACTTCATCAAGAGCACTGTGATGAATTATGTGGGCTTTTAAATTTCACCATCTTATCAACTTTAGAACAAGCTTTTCTTTTTTCTTTTTTTCCCTGAAGAGTACATCTTTTTCAATGTAAGAATTACTTAAAAGATTTAGGCTAATTTTGGAGATCTCAAGTTGCTTTTATTAATTTTGAGGAAGCAGGTGACAGTGATAACTACTCAAAATGTAATTAGTTTTTCTTGTCTATTTTTATAAATGGGCAAGAAAAGTTGTTCTGGAGTAACTTCTGTCACATTTAACTGAATGTGGAGAATATGCAGGTTTAAAAACCTTTTAAGCCTATTTCAATTGTGGTTCAGCAGTATTAAAGCAGTAATTAAGACTTTTTTCTTAACATTTTGTCATGGTGGGAGAGTGGTTTTTCAGTGTTTTATGGAGAATTAGGTATAAATACATTTCGTATTTCACATAAGAATTGGGTCTAGAGAGTAGATATGTCTTTTTTTTCTTCTTCCTTTTTAAGAAAATATTTTAGTTCGTAGATTCATTTGGTGTGAAGTATTAACATGAGATTTATTCCAGAAGGAGTAGCTGTTTTTTGTTTCGAGGGTACGACCATGCTTCCCAAAGTTCCTCTGGTTTCTGAAAACTATTCCAGCTTACGTGTCATCTCCATTCATTTTCTACAGGACAACCTCAACGAACTCAAGGACTCTTCAGCAAAGGTTTGAACCTTTTAGACACCACCAAAGTTTACTTTCATGTTTTGTTGCATAGAAAACACAGCCTTGATCTTGGGGCAAACCATATCTGAAAACTCAAATTTCGTTCCTGTAAATACTAGTATAGTAGTGGAGGGAATTTTTTCCAGTTTGCTATGTAGAACTTCTGTACAGGAGAGAAGGAGAGTTATTGTGTGAAAGCAACATTAAGAAAAGTCCCTGAATTTAACATTCTCTCAATATTTCGAAGAGATTTTATTTCATAGCTGACAACTTCTTCAGTTTTAGTTTGTAGAAAGGAATGAAAAAGAAGCACAACTGTCTTTTGGCTTCACTTAATTCCAAACAAGTAAGCAAGATTACGCATCTGAATAGTCAGTTAAAACTGCAAAACAAAAATGTTGGCTATTTGGATATTCTGAACAGAACAAACGTGTTTTCTGGTCCTCACTGATACTTGCACATTTATAGAACCCTCCTTATGATTAAGCCTTTTATTTGTCTCGAGAGGTAATAGAATAGTTAGAATAGTATTTCTTTTTTATCAGTATTAAAAACAAACAAACAAACAGTTATTTTAAAACAAAAAATACTTGAGAATTATCTGTGGAATAACAGTACTCTTTTACCTTGCAACTGTTATGTTATGCTACTGTTATACTGTATTTCTAAGCATCATAGGCAACCTCTTAAATTATTATCATATCTGTTTGCTTCCTGTAAACACACTTCAGATTCAAAAACTTATGGGAACACATACTAAAAATGCTTTCAAGATTTGAATAATGTTTTAGAGTATTAAATTTTTAGGTAGATTCTGCAACTAATATGTTGCTTTTATTTTAAAACTCAACCACTTACGTAGTGACAGTAACAAATACTGTGAACTTGCCAATATATCGAGAGCTTTCTGCTGCTTCTTTTTGAACACGTTTAATACATGTTTGATTTTATCCGGCTAATGGTTGGAAATGGATCAAATCTTCCATAGTTGCTGTTAAGATTTTAGCTTATGAAGTCACTATCAGTATGTAAATAGCACAAATGCTTATCGGTTGGAAAACGTTGAACACTTGAGCTTTCTGGATAACATGTAGGTTTATCTAGAATTACATGTATTTACTTAATATGTGATTCTAGATAAATCCGTCACATTTTTATATTTAAAATTATCAGTTCTATTCTGTATTATACACTGAACTAATGTTTTAGTTGTAGCTCCCTTTTGTGAAACAAAGTGTTCAGAGCACTTTGTGTTTTAATTCAAAATAGCTCTGATTTTTATAACCAATACTTGCTAGCTTTTTAAAATTGAATCTTTCCAGTGCCATCTGCACCTGTTTATATGAGGAGTCCACCTAGGAGGCATCCTTTGATTCTTAGACTTTAAAGTTGATGAAATTATAGTGTCTATAGGTTAAATATATCATTGTATATTTATAACTTTAAAATTAGAAAAAAAATTGACATTTGTTTTGTACTCACATTTCTTGACTATGTTCCCCATATGTGGTGTAGGACAAGTGTTCTTTACTGCCACGTACCTGTCTGGGGAAAAGGATGTGATACTCAGAAGCTTGTAAGATTTCAGAGTTCTGCTAACTCTCAGTGGAAGCTGAAGTCAAGTGTACTTATAGGCTTTCTTTATTCCTATCTTTGCCTGACTTTTTGGGGGGCAGACCTTAAAGCGTTGTCTTACATTGCAGGTTATAAAATAAATGCTGCCAGACTTGAGTTAGGTTTGTGTTATTCTTGTTTTGGCCTTTGCCCAAGTTATACAACGCATGGCAGTGCCCCAGATTTGATGTGGTTTCAGCTAACAGCATTTCTAGAAGCAAACTGATAAAGCTTGACAAGCCAAATACATGTTTTTGTTGTAAGGAGAGGTGGAGGGAGTAAAATTTTCCAAAACTCTGCATTGGAACAGTAGAAGAGCAGTGGAATCTGACCTGAACAGCCGTGTGAATGTAAGAAGCAGAATAGGAGGAAAGATGAGTGTTTACTTACATGGAAAGTATCTGTGGTAGACAGCTAAGTGGGGCTGCTTAGAGAAAACGTATTTGCCAAGTTATGTTAAAAGGTGAAAGCAGACAAGGGAGCAAGGATAAATTTGTGGAATAAATATGGTGGGGAGGTGACAGGTAAAAAAAAAAAAAAAAAAAAAAGTAAGGGGAAAACACAGAAAGGGATACTGAAGGCTCAGTCACTGGCATAGAAAGGTGATAACATTCCAGTAAGTGATAAAAAGAAAAAGGATGCAACACTGTTGGTGTGCTTTTTACCAAAACTTAAGGTTACTGGTCTGAGGTTACTCATTTATCAGAACTGTAGAAGGACAGGATTAACTTAAAAACAAAATTATTTGAAATTGTGTGTTTTGGTTAGTTCTAATGGATTCTAGAGTGTTCAACTGATGCTACTGTGCTTCTTTTAAAGATGCTACTGTGATTTTTACTCTTCTCTCTGTCCCCCCTCTTGCCTCACTAAGTTAATGTTACTGTTAACATTACTTCTTTCATGAAGCTGAATATTTATACATTTTACAGTTTATTAAAATTGGTTAGAAGAGAGTGCAGTAACAATCTAGAACACATTACAGAGCTAACATAAAGAATTTTGTGTTCAGCTGCTTTTATCATTGGAAGTTTAAGGTGGAGTTTTGTATTACTTTAGCTGAAAAACACATTATTTAAAGTTGTTGTAAATACTTTCTGGTTTAAGTTTATTCTCTAAAAATGAATTAGAACCTGTCTAAGAAACTGACTCCATTCATTCATTCCAGACAGAATTGCAAGTGCTAAGTCAGTCCATGAATCTGCATATCCTGTATCAGCAGTACTGCTGATTTGTTTTGATGTATCAAACAATACTGGTAAACAACTTCGTGTCTATTTAATATATGTTCCAGTTAAGTGAAAGGTTTCTTGAATTTTCAGTGCTGAGAAAACAAAGCTGTAAATTAAATTACATATGACTGGTTTGAAAGTGTCTTCAATCACTTTTCTAATCAAAGTATTAAGTTTTGCTCTTTGAGCTATGAGTTATGTTAGAGTAAGACTTTGCGTTCCTATGCATCTAGGAATATATATATATATTAATATTTGGTGATATTGCCTTAATTTAACAGCACTACATTAACCACACTACTCCAACACTGTCCAAGAGTAAAGAGAGAGAAGTGGACAAGAAAGATTTGGACAAATCAAGGGAAAGATCCAGAGAGAGAGAGAAGAAAGAGGAAAAGGACAGGAAAGACCGAAAAAGGGTTGGTGAAACTTCTATGAACTAGTATAGAAAAAGTTGGTATATACTTGGAAAGCTTACTTATTTGGAGTTCTTGCGGTAATAATCGGTGGTGTAGCCTGTGCAAGTAGAAGTGGTCCATATTAGGGTTGTTTTCTTTTTCATTACATTTTCAAAGGTAGGCTTAGAGTAATGCATTCAAAACTTTTTCCCTTCAAAACTTATCTCAAGGTAGCTTAAACAAGCTGAAATAACTCCATTACTTTTTAACTATTCAAAAAATAGTACTTCAAAATAACACTATTAGCAAGTGCCTACTTTAGGAGTATGCATTGATCTACTAATATCTGTGTATTTGGTGCCAGGATCATTCAAACAGTGACCGAGAGGTACCACAGGATTCAACTAAACGACGCAAAGAGGAAAATGGGACAAGTAAGTATTCTGTTTTGTGTTTGTATGTGTATTAAGCTTTTTTATTTGTTGTGAATTAAAACTTTTTGTTGCGTTTTTAGCTGGTTCTTCAAAACATAGCAAAAGTGAAAGTCCTTCTGATTCTCCTCGCTCAAATGAAAAAGAGAAAGAGAAGAGCAAATCAAAATCTTCAGGAAAGGAAAAAGGTGATTCAATCAAAGCAGAAAAGATGGAGAAGAGCTCCTCTGGTAGCAAAAAGGTAAAACAAGCCACTATCATTTAGATTATTTGGTGGTGGTGGTGTTTCTTGCTTGTTTCATTTGGGATTTTTTTATTCTTCATTTTTTGTTGGTTTCGATGGAATAAGCTCATTCTTTTCACTCCATTATAATGCTGTTTTATGGCCTAATAAAATACAGTGTAAATATGTAGGAAAATGCTTCTGGAATTTCTGGTGCCTTTTTGGCTCTAAATATTTCAGTGGTCGCTCCTGATAGGATAAATTAGGGGAATAGTTCTTGATATTAGCCAGGAAAATTCAGAAATTGCTAGAGTATCCAAAACCTAAAGTGCATTTTCAGACTGGTTTGGTGAGCAACTATGTAAAAGCAAGTCTCATTTAAATATAAACTAGTTTGCTTGTATTCGTGTTGTCAAGTACGTGTATTAAGGCTTTATGAAATCAGGTAAGTATGTAGTCGTCGTATTTACATTAAATAATAGTTCCTAGTTGTAACTCTTCAGTGATAGAGATTATCATTGAGCTGTAAGACAGTTAAGTAAATCTCAAATTACAGAGGCTGACTATTGTCATTCTGACTGGTGATTTTTTAACCTATGTGACTAATTTAATCCTTTTAGTCAGACTGTCTAGTGTATATTCTAAACTACTTCCCATTTGTTTTTTTTAAGGAATCAAGACATGATAAAGAAAAAACAGAAAAGAAAGAAAAACGAGAGAGTGCTGGAGGGAAGGAAGAAAAGAAACAATATCCTTTTACATGTCAAAGTTACAGGAAGGATACAGAAAAGTAGCTTCCTTTTTATTATACGTAATGATAAATATATATATGTATATTTTTCCTTAATCCTGAATTTACTCATAAATCGTCAGACAAGCACAGATAATGAAGAATGTTCTAGTCAAGGTAAAAAAAAAAAAAAAAAGTTTACCATGTTTGACTTGATAGCTCCTGAGGCTCCTATTGATTGGTAAAGGATATACACACAAAACAGCCAGTGTGTGAAAGGGCTGAAACTACAGTTTTTAAAAAGTCTGTCCTAGAGAAATAGCTAAATAGCTTTCCCTGTCATCAGTGTAGAGATTGAATAGATGCTCAAACTCATTTGGCCCCCCAAAAAAGGGGTCAGGTGGGATGGTGTGTTTGACAGTGTTGGGTGCAGTTGCATGTTTGGCACTTTTTCCAAGACCAGTTGCCATACAAAAACAAGCATGAATCACTGTGATCCTGGTAGTCTTGCTAGTCTACTTGTTGATTAAGAAGATCTTTGCCTAATGTGTTGGAAACTTAATTTTTTTATTCTTTCATTCTTTCATTTTATCTATACGGAGAGCAATAACTATTAAACCAAATCGCTATATAGTATAGTAAGTCAGTTCTTCATCTCCAGTTAATCTTTGTTATTTGATCAGAACTGAGGAAGAATAACATTTTCACTTATTTGGGGAGGGAAGTGCCCCACTGAATTTAAAATTTGTTCACTTCTAATCTTTCTGCATAGACCAGTGGGTGACCAGTGTGTTTATGTTGGGTAAATCTGAAAATAATTACTCTTCAAAACTATGGATATGGCTTCTATTTCCAATTTGTCCAAATGCTTTATAATTCCTATTTGTTCTCTATTTAGAAGTGATGAATTGTTTCTACTTCATTTGTCCTTGTGTCTCCTTTGAATACTCAAGAACCTACAAACTAAATTTCACCTAAATTTTTAATTCACTTGCGTATCTTTTGCTATTTGAGCTATTTGCTATTTGAGCTATTTGCTCAGAGTAATATTGTTCTGATTAAAGAACAACATATAAGGCAGAGATTTTTCTTATTAAACAACCTTTTTATATTTAAAAAGTAAGCCGGGGAGATCTCTTGAGAGGGGTGAAATACTGGAACAGGTTGCTCAGAGAGGTACGGGATTGTCAGCTTGGAGGGTATTCAAAACCTGAATGATGAGGTCCCCTGCAGGAGAAGTACAGCTGTGCTTTGCTTGGGTCTTAAAAAATAAAACAACGCTACAACAAACAAAACCCCAAACCAAAACAGTTCAGAGCAGAAGCTGTGCAAGGATGGCAAATGAATTTTGCCTTAGACATGGAAATACAATGTTGCAGGAAAGCTGCTTTCTCTTCTCCAATATGCAGCTTTAGTAGGGGAAGAACCTTCGTGAAATCTTCTGATTGTCTAGAAGTGTCTTCTGAACTTGGCTCCACAGTTGGATTGTTGCCTCAAAGAGGGATTGGAGGGATAGATTATTTGGAGAAAGGATCTTGATCATTTGACATTCCTTTGCCACTGAAGTCCAAGGCAAATGTGTGGAGGAGTTTTGTGTAACAAAGTTTGTACCGATACTTTACACTCTTTGGAGGGGATCTCAGACGTAGTCATTTTCTTTAAATGTTATTTTTTGTTGTATTTATTAAAAAAAAAAAAAGGGGGGGGGAGTGCTTCTTGGCAGATGAAACTCATTACTGAGGACTTGCAGCTTCTTCAATAGAAACGTGAAGTTTTATCTTGTCCAGCAGTTCAGTGTAAAGGGAGGATTGTAGTTGCTTAAAAGCACAAGTGTTTTTTAAGTATTCGTGACTTAAACAAATGCTTAGGTGAATGCAATTGCACATTGAAATTCATGTCAAGCATGCAGTGGGCTAGCCTGGAGCATCTGGTAGAAAATACTGACAATACCCTGTAATTTGTATAGCGAAGTATGAAAAAACACTCTTTGTAGCAACATGGTTATGGAATCTAATCTCCTGCTCCTGTTTGTTAAATCTCTTATAATATTCTGCCTCATGTACAACATCTGATAAACTGCGTTTATTTTAATTTAGATATAGTAACGTTTTGAGGAGGTTGTACTTCTAGAACAGTTTTCACCTTGACAGATGACTACTTGTTTCTTATTCATCTTTAAATTAGTATTTACACTGTATTCAGTATTTACAATGCAATGCTTATATTAACATAGTTCTTCTTATGGAATAAACTGGAATCACGAAATATGTGACTGAAAATAGTTTCATTTTCTCCCTCATTCTTTGAATTGTGAATGGAACAAAATGTGAGATGGGTATTCATTTAAACAGCATCTAACTCCAATTGTGTTATTTTCACTTCATTGTAGGTGAGCTTAAAATGGCAAGATATCCAGCTGTGACCAGAAATGTATTTTCCAGAGTGTAGATTGCACAGAAATTTGTGAATGAAGAGGACCCATCTGCATCTCCTTAAATTATTCAGTTCTCTGCTTTATTACCCCATGCTGAAGATTTAATTGTTGAGTTGTACATTACTGTATTTTAACTTGTTGCTTAGTTTCTTACACATTTATTTTCAGTACCTGGCTGAAAGTGTTACCTATTCCATATTTTAGCACAATGTGCTGCAAACAAACAGTTGCCATAGTGCAAATGAGGTTTCATGTGTACAGAGTTCCACTTTAGGTTGTCTAAAATACTGCCTGAGTTTAGTAATTCTTTCGATCTGAAATGCATTCTTTTAGATGTTTGAAAACCACAAATAAACAGTTATTGAACCTTTTTGAATTTACCTCATTTAAATTCAGTTTTTATTTATTACTTGGCCTGTTTTTTAATATCAGTGACTAAAACAAATGAACCAAGTGGGAGCACTGTTTTCATGCAATGCTTAGGAATTATTTGTATATTATGTGTACAACGTTGACTTGTTTAAAAAGAAACAAAGAATGAACCCTATCCCCTCCATCTCAACCTAAACCTGTGCTCAGTTGTCCCTTGCCACACCTTTTGTTTGTCATGCTGTTTTTAGATTAATTGGAAATGCTCTATTCAAAACTGAAATAAATGAAATTTCAATTACAGCTACAGGAGCTTTTTATCGCTGAACTTTAGTCTGAAAAGTTTCACAATGACATTTTTAAAAAAAGAAAAAATGAAAAATTTTTTTATCTGCTGAATTCTACCAGTGTAACCTTTTTTCTAAATAAACAATAGTTTTCTCAATGGGTCGTAAATCATTGTGTGTGGTTGCTTTATTACTTTATGTACTCTTACAAAAATTTGATACTGGAGTTGGAATTGTGAGAGGGTATTTTCTGCCTTAGCTTGCAAGTCTTCTGTACTTGCTGGCTGATCATGTTGAAAGAGTTAATTATATAGTATGTCAACAAGCCAAGCATGTCTGCCTACTGTAAAATGACAAATGTGTTGAGCTTCCTGAAAGCATTGCAGAAGGCTAAGATTTGCTTTTGTGCCTTCAGTCAAGTTTGTATCTTTCTCTTGAGATGTTTGTCTGTGATCCAAAGCTCACTAAAATCTTTGGTGCTATTGTATTCTTTTCTAGGTTTCCTGATAGAGTCAAAGTATACTGGCTTTAATATGTCTTTAGTTTCAGCAGTTTAATTTAATACCCAACAAAAAAAAAAGGGGGGGGGGAATGTCGCCTGACTTCTGACATAGCATGGTAGGTCACTTTGATACTGCTCAGATTTTCACCTGGGTAAGAACCTTCATGTCTAGAAGTCTTCAACTTTGCTTTTGTAACTAATTTTTTGTTCCCTGAGGCTGTGGATTTTTCTTAAGTAAAAATGATGAATAGCTTGTTTAAACTAGGAAAATGTGGATTGCAAGATAAATATCAATTTGTATTATTTGGAGAAGAGGCAATTCCTATCACAGAATCACAGAATTTCTAGGTTGGAAGAGACCTCAAGATCATTGAGTCCAACCTCTAACCTAACACTAACAGTCCCCACTAAACCATATCCCTAAGCTCTACATCTAAACGTCTTTTGAAGACTTCCAGGGATGCTGACTCCACCACCTCCCTGGGCAGCCTGTTCCAGTGCCTAACAACCCTTTCAGTAAAGAAGTTCTTCCTAACATCTAACCTAAAACTATGTCTTTCCTGAATGCATTGCTCACTATTTAAAGTTTAAAAAGGTGTAACTGGAAGCTGAGCTTTTTTGCCCTGGGCACAGCAGTTTAAATACCCGATGAATGTGTATTCACTGACAAGCAGGAACTGCTGTCATAGCTAGATTCTTGGTAAATTTTGGAGGTGGTGCATCCATTTTACTTATTTTTACAGCAGATTCATGCATGGGACTGACTGAAACTGAATGCACTTCTGTTTGCAGGAGCATTGTGATGCAGCTTTATGTAAACCCTAGCAAAGTCCTTTGCTTCTGTAGTCAGTAGCTACGGTAGAACAAGATGTGCTGTCCTCTGCTCACAGTTTCACCTTTTGGTGACGCTTAAATATCACGTCAGTTGAACTGGAATACCACACTGCATGATGTAGTTCCTCTTCATCCTTTATGCTTACTGTATCTTCTGTCTCCTTTTAAAATCCTGCTTCTCATCCATTTGGTAAGGATCTGCTGCTGTCTTTTCAAAGTTTTTGCAATAAAAAGGTGTTGGGCGTGAAGGAGAAGATCTGCTGTTAGTGGGAGATACTCAACAAGACTGAAATATTAGCAGGACCATAAAACATGACAGTCTTTGTCCTCATGTAACTTCAGAAGATGAGTGGAAGCATCATGAGCTATCACAGTTGCTGCGCAGAGGATGGAGTGAATTTTTCACCTATTTTTAAAAGGCTTGTTTAAATTTTAGTAGTTATTTTTAGAAGATGTAGCTATGCCAGTTTAAGACCACTTCCTTAGAGGAGGTCTTGGAAACTAAGTAGCTTGTAAGATTTAAGTGTTATAGTTATAAAGAGGTGATCTTGACAAGACCGAAATTCCTCATGAGTACAACTTCCTCTGGGCCTGATACATCCTCTTGACAATTGTATCAATTGTATTGACAGTCCTTTATGGATTTCATAAGGAGTGTCTCCTTTTTATGATCTCTAACAAAAGGGTAAGGATGATCACATTTTTTAAGGTTACAGATTTGGACTGACGAGCAGAAGATATATTTGTGGGACTGCTGTGGTTTGTATTACTGCCAGCCATGCTCCATATCAATTTCTGCCTTTATTCTGCTTACCTTTGCTAAGCAGTATGTTTATGGCAGCAATGATTCTCATAACTGCTTCTGTTGGCCCTGTCCTCTGACAAAGAGGTTCCTTGATGCTTATTACTGAAAGTGATACAAAACAACTGAAGTTAATGCAGGGAAATGAATCCTTGCCGAACACCCTTGGAACACAGTTTGCTCACAGGAAGTGTATACAAGTCAACTCTATCAGAGTAAGCTACTTTTAATGATCTGTCTGAGAGCCATGCTTAATAGAATTAAATGCTCAATACTCTGTGAGCTGTTATATTAAAAGCTCATAAGGAATTATGAATGATATTAACTTGCAATTTTAAATGATTAAAGTTTTTTTTTTTCCTTTAAACTGTGGTCAACTGCAGTTATTCTGTATGTGGCATGTCACACCTGTAGTGTTTTTTTTCCTGCCCTGCTCTCCACCTTGTCCAAAAAAATCATATGAAGCTAGGTGAAAGTATTTAGAGCTCTAATTTCTGAGACACTACTTGTTCAAGGAACTACATTGGGAACTACATCGGATTGTGTTTGCTTACAGACAGGATTATGTCTGTGTGCCTTCAATAGCAGACCAAGTGGATGCAGGAGGTTTGTGTTACCTTGAGAGGCCAAGTTTCTGTGAAGTTCTGCCGGGGTGGTTCAGAATTTGCTTACATTGACAATTTGAAAGTAGTAAGAGATGTAAGGCATGTACTGTGCTAAAATAATACTATGTTTTACAGCATTGAGGCCAGTAAAACTGCCTTGTGAGTTAGTTGCTTTAACTGGTAAGCAACTATTGCTGATCATTCCCCTCATTCCGACAGGATCCTGCATGTGCAGGCCTTGGTTGTCGGTGGCCATTATGCTATGAAATACTTTCAGCAAATCATTAGTGTAACCTATTTTTCCCTTTCCTGAATCAAAGCATGCATTAACTTCTCTGAAGAGTGATTGCTACTGTTTTGTGTTTCACATATTGAAGCTCCATCAGAAGGACAAAGGGACAGGCAAGCCTTCCCTTTTGTGCCCAAGCCACAGTGCCACGTGGGCTGCAAGCTCCTGTGCTGCTGTTGTGCTTCAGGCTCATCGCACAGTGGCAGTCACTGCTCCTGACCTTTTAAAACAGGAAGAACATTTGCTTTTTCTCCATTAGTTCACAAAATGTGACACGTGTTGGGGGAAAATATTACACTGGCAACATAAGGACTGTTAAAATAGCTGCAAAATAGTAATTTTCCCCTTCTAGACTTTCTTTCCTTTTCAGTTTAAGTGTCTGTGCCCAAGTGGTGAACCTGGGTGTTTTCAGAGGTGATGGGAAGCTGGGATTTCCAGGCTGGAGTGCCTGCTACTGTTGATACAAAAGCAGATAGGAGTGAGAGGAGACTGAGTATGCACCTGCTTCAAACCACTGCTTTGCAAGGAGTTGTAACCTAGACGTATACTTATATTTTTCTTAATTGCAAAAGAAGATTTTGGCCTACAGGCACTGTCCACAAATAAAATTGTTTTATTCCTGAGAGTGTATAGAAATGCTTCTTACATTGATTTAACATTAAGAAAAACAAACCTATAGCTAATAGAATATTTGCTGACTGCAATGGTAAAAACCAGACCTTCTTGCAACAAATATTAATACTATTAAACCCAGGAGCTTACTTCTCTTTTAAATATTGCTTTGTTGTTTTTTGTTTGTTTTCAGTATAATCCATAGAACTTGAATCAAACGTGGTGCATCCCTGGCGTTCTGTGAAGGTCAGTTTGTGTCTTCAGTCACCTGGGATGTGGGACAGGCAGGTGGCATCTTTGTGGCTCTACTTGAAAGCAAAGATTAAGAAATTGCAGTGCTTATAGATATCATCAGTTAAAATTTAGTGGTTAGAATTGTCCTTATTAACTAGAGGTTATTTCCAAATGAATCGGAAAGACTATGAATCCTTGTCCCTTGTGCACAGAAGACACAAGCAAAGACACAAGCACATGGGAAAGGGAACCAGGTAAGGATTACTGGGCTAATTAGAGGTGAGGAGGAATTATTAAAAAAGAGAGTAACAGAACTAAATAGGCACTTTTAATTGACTCATTAGGGTGATATGAAATGAAATACTTCCATTGCTGTCACTCCACTCCTTGGGATGTGCACAAATGCAAACAGGGTCAGGATTTGGCCTGCTGGTTGTGTAAATGACACCAGCTGGGGATGTACCAGCTGCTGTGGGGAGCTTGTTGCACAGAAATGGGATTAAGGCTGTGAAGAGAGGTGACACCAGGGTCTGAGTGTACTGTGGTCTTCAGGAAAAACAGGAGGCTGCCTGTAAGCTCAGGCACTTAAAAATGAATTGGAACAGTTATTTATACTTCAAGCAGCCAATGTTTATCTTGCCACCTCTGGTACATTCTGACAGCAGTGGCAGTGAAGGCTGTGGGACAACAACACTGAACCTGCCCTTGGGTGCTGAGGACAACAGGACAGCAGCACCTAAAAGGGATGGGAACCACTGCGCTTCCTGAGTGGCGCACCCTACATTGTAGCTAGAGAAAACCTGAGGAAAAAGTTGTTAAAGCCCAGTTTCAGCGTGGCAGGTCTGATGTAATATTCTAATTGCACTGTGTAATCCATGGTGTCTGTGAGAGGTCACAGCTTCAGCTACTTTATAATAAGCCATTTTGCTGAAGATAGCAAACTTCCCTTGTTTAAAGGGCAGGAGAATATTAAATAAATACCATTTATATTTATTTGTCTCAGCTCATTAATTTTGTAGGTTTTTGGTAATTAGCCTGCTCAGCCCATATTTGGAATTCAAAACCAATATTTGCTGAAGAGCTTTGCATGACATTAAAATACGATCCCAGCATTTACACAACACTCACCTCGCACTTCCAGCTTCAGCCCTGGTCTGTGTGTTGTTGAGGCAGGGTGGGTGCAGTGACTTGGTGGAAGGGTGCTGAGAGCTTGATCAGGACAGCTCCCCCTGCCCTAAGGCCTCACTCCCCAGGGAGCTGCCCCCCTTGGGCTATGAGCTGGGTGAGGAACCCCAGCTCCTCCCAGCTCCTTTGGGGGCTACCTGGCCTTGTGAGTGGCGCTTCCCAGCCTGGG
Organism: Anas platyrhynchos; assembly: GCF_047663525.1. Taxonomy (NCBI): domain Eukaryota; kingdom Metazoa; phylum Chordata; class Aves; order Anseriformes; family Anatidae; genus Anas; species Anas platyrhynchos. Next base: position 2,379,976 of record NC_092596.1, read on the forward strand.
TGGCCACTGAATGTCAGTGTTGCTCCAAACAACTAGAGTGACCATATGCAGGCAAAGCCTCTCAGCTTCCTCAGTGTTTGTGATGTGGTGGCAGGGACCTGGCCACTGTCCCTCACTTGTGCTTGGGGCCTTGAATCCAAACCTGTCACTGCTGGTGAGCAGAGAGCAGGCAGTGGCTGTGTAATCAAATCCTTGCTTTGTATCATACATTTTTCTACTGTTTACAGCATACCAACCATTGTCTGTGTGCTTGTTAATTGGTCAATTACTTTATTTATATGCTGAACATTACCTACTGCACCAGTCATTACCAGCACTGTGTCTGGGGTTCGTATCACGTTTAAAAGTTTTATGTACCCTACCTGGGCCTGCTTTTGAGGCCACAGGTGCAAGTGCAGGCCTCACTGCCCCCTGCTGTGTCTTCTGTTTTCTGGGCCTTTCTTAGAGCTTTTTCCCTTTGGCCTTTTTTTTGGTTAGCACTGCTGACTTCAGCTCCTCACTCCTGTGAGGAAACCAGAATGAGGTAAAACCTGACCCTGCAGCAAAGCAAATGTCAGTTGTTTCCTGGGGCAGGCCTGGTGCCACAGCTCAGCTGTCTCATCGCACAGCTGTATTTCCAGCCTCAGCAGTTGCTACAACTTGGCCTTGGGTCACTGTGGGTGTCCCCACTGCCGCAGCCCCTTACCTCAGCTGGCAGCCACGCTCCCTGCACCTCAGGTCTCCTGCCCTGGCCCCTTTACCCCTCCAGGCCTAACTTCAGAAATGGCTGCACAGCTAGGCCACCGGCTCCAAGTTCATCCTGTCATCCTGAAATCCTGCACTCTAGTGGTGTTTAATGAAAATGCAATGTTGGTGTTGGATTTTGGATGTTGGAGGGGTCCCGCTGTGGTGTGTGTCACCAGTGCATGGCAAAATGCGGCTGCAGCCACCCCCGGGCCGGGTGTGGTAGCAGCTGTGGGTGATTTTTCCCCTGTAGTGGTTGTGGCTGTGTCATGTTCTCAATTAATAGCGCTTTGAAATTTATAGTATCTATGAAAATATTATCTCTGTACTTAAATTCCTTAGTTTAATTAAAAAGATCTATCATTACCCAGAGCTTGTTTATGTATTGCTGCCTGCAAAATAGACTCAATTTTCCAGACTGAGATGATGAATATGAATACCAAATAATTTTTGTAATTTTATTTTAATAATCATGCATTATTATTTTAATAAACACAAACAATAACTTTAAAAAAAACAAGTTGCAGTGCTCTGCACCCACCCGCGGCAAGGCAGCTGTGCACCTTTATAGCGCTGTGGGGTTTGTAGTGGTGAGGCCTAGCAGAGGGGTGCTGGAGGAATGCGGTGCGGCCATTATACAGGCTGGGGCACCAGCCTGCCCCCACCCCAGACTCCATCCCCACTGCTGCACGTTGACCATGCAGTGCGTGGAGGGGCTCAGTCTGTGTCTCATCTACAAGTACCACATCCCCAGCATACAAGCTACATGAATTAGGTGTGGATTTTTTTTTGGTCCCGTCCCCCTTGCCCCGAGCTTACTAGCTCTGAAGCAGCACTACCCACATGGGATGTTGGGATGTACCTTGATTTTTTTTTCCCCCTTTCCTTGGCCTGCCACTCCCAGCCATCCCCATGGGTTTTTGCTCAACCTCAAGGCTTAGCCATGTGGGAGCTGTTGGGGACTCTGATGGAGTCCCCCCCAGCAGCATTACCCTGGGCCTGCTGCAGGGAACACAGGCTGGTTTGTGCCACTGTTGGTTTGGTTCATCACTGCTGGCCCGGATCTGCCCCTTCCCGTGCTCCCACCCTCCATGCCTGCTGCCTGTTGCACTCTGCCAGAATGACACCAAGAAAAAACAGCTTGTTTTTAGGGTGCCAACCCCCACATTCTTATTTCCCAGAAGCATCGTGCCCCAAAGCTTTTCCCTAAACAAAATAATTGTTGGTCCTAAATAAAAAAAGAGACAGACTTGCCTGGCCACAGTGTTGCCCATAGGCAGACAGCAGCTCTCCTTGGGGGAAAACATCAGCCAGCTCTTTCTTTTCTTTACAGTTTTATTTACAAAATGTATTAAAACTCTTTGTACAACACCTCATTAAAATGAGGCTCAGTAATTGATGTCCACACATGCAGTTTATGCTTTTACAGCCATTAGTTTGCTTGGCAATTTTTCTGCTCACTGAAGTGCAGTTTCAACAACCAAAAATAGGAACTTAAATTACACACATATACACACACACACACACAAAGAAAAAAAAAAAAGAGAAAGAAAAGAAAAGAAAAGAAAAGAAAAGAAAAGAAAAGAAAAGAAAAGAAAAGAAAAGAAAAGAAAAGAAAAGAAAAGAAAAGAAAAGAAAAGAAAAGAAAGAAAAGAAAAGAAAAAGACGAGAAACCCCAAAGCAAAACAAAGGAAAAGAATATATCGAACCAGGTCATTGTGAGACTACTGCTGAACTTCCGATAGCTTGAAGTTGGTAGCTGGGATTTGTAAGCAATTAACACATTTTGTTTTAGCTTTACATGCAAGGTTAAAAAATACTGAACCATTTACCAAACTCCTTTCACTGGTCTGAAGCCTCCACTCTTTAAAAATTGATTTGATAAACATACATTTTTATACAGCTTTTAAGAAAAATGTTTGTTTTAAATGCAACTTATAACTGCACAGCTTCGGTTATCCCTTGCTGGGAACGTGATTGCATTCAGAAGTTGAAAAAAGTCACAGTTTCATAAAACAAAACAAAACAAAACCAAACATCTTTGTTGTTCAATAGCTTGTTAAAAACTTGAACAATAAATTATTCTCTGATGAGCTTTTAAAATGATTTTATATTACATTTTGTTGGAAATACTTATTTTTAACAAGACTTTGCCCATATAGTATTTTTTTTTTCCTTTTAAATCCTATTAAAAGTTCAACTTTATCATCAGCAAACTAAACACCTAAGGGTCAGACTGGTTTAAATGAGATTCTTTTTCATAGTATGTTACTGATGAAACAAAACCCTACAGTAAACTACAGAAAATACATATTGTCGTATTAGAGGTAATTAGTATGCAGATATTTCATTGAATATTTCCCATATGATTGACAATATGTTTAAAGGTGTTTTTTTTTTTTTGGTCTTTTTTTTTTTTTAATTATTTTTAAAGATGACATTATGCAGTTTCCAGACAGAGGGTTGAGGCTGAAAGGCTGCTGCAGCTGCCTGTGGGATGGAGGTGGGTACCAGCCAGCCCTGCAGCATGCGCTGGACTGCAGGAGGGAATGGGAGCATCCTCCCGCCAGCAGCCACGGAGCCAGAGCTGGCAGGAGCTGCTATAATCTACCAATGCTAGCAGTAGTCATCTTAGGTTGCTGAATAATACTTGGGAACTGCGGCTCTAATTGGAGCTACTACCTTTTTACCGTACTTCGGTTTTAAAATGACAACTGTTGAGAAGCATTAGCTGAGCACAGTGCTAGTTTTGAGAAAATTGGTGTGAAGCAGAAGCAGGCTTGGGAAAAACTAACCTGTGCTTCTCTTGCTTCATTGCTTGATATTAAACATAGAATTAAAATGCAAATGCACAGCAAGAAAAGAGATATATGATCTGAAACTAAACAGCACGTAGCTTTTTTTTTTTTTTTTTTTTTTTTTTTAAAGCCACCAATGTCATTTTAATAAAGCACCTGTAGGTATGCCTGATGATAGAAAAAAAAATAAATTATAAGTAATACAATATTTTCTGCCTGCACTTAGCTACCTTGTCAAGAAAATTAATTTACTGATCTGGAAGCAAGACATGCAGTTCCACAGATTACTTTCTTTTGGATTTACAGATTCACAGTCGGTGACCTTAATTGTTTTTAATGCACATATTCTTTTCTTCAGGTGTTATTCACTGATATACAGAATTGCTCAAATTAGCTGGAGAGTTTAAAGTGGATTGAAAAAATAAACTATCAATCACACCACCGGTAAGTAAATACTTCAACCACCTTGCCATCAGCCCAGGAAGCAGTGCCAGGCCAGGCCGTGCATGCACAGCAGGATCTGAGGCTGGGTGTCAGGAAGAGTTTCAGAATTTGATGTGGCTGATGGCACTGGCTGTGGTTTGCTTTCAGGACATGAGTTCAGTTACTGTGCAGTGGTATCAAAGAATGGCTTTTGTTGCACTGATTTTTTTTTACAAGATTTTTTTTTTTCTCCACATACTAATGTCTTATTACCAGTCTTTTCCTTTTCTTTTTTCTTTTTTTCCTTTCCTTTCCTTTCCTTTCCTTTCCTTTCCTTTCCTTTCCTTTCCTTTCCTTTCCTTTCCTTTCCTTTCCTTTCCTTTCCTTTCCTTTCCTTTCCTTTCCTTTCCTTTCCTTTCCTTTCCTTTCCTTTCCTTTCCTTTCCTTTCCTTTCCTTTCCTTTCCTTTCCTTTCCTTTCCTTTCCTTTCCTTTCCTTTCCTCTCTCTTCTTCTTTCTCTTCTCTTCTCTTCTCTTCTCTTCTCTTCTCTTCTCTTCTCTTCTCTTCTCTTCTCTTCTCTTCTCTTCTCTTCTCTTCTCTTCTCTTCTCTTCTCTTCTCTTCTCTTCTCTTCTCTTCTCTTCTCTTCTCTTCTCTTCTCTTCTCTTCTCTTCTCTTCTCTTCTCTTCTCTTCTCTTCTCTTCTCTTCTCTTCTCTTCTCTTCTCTTCTCTTCTCTTCTCTTCTCTTCTCTTCTCTTCTCTTCTCTTCTCTTCCCTCTTCCTCTTCTCTCCCTTTTTTTTTTTTTTTTTTTTTTCTTTCAAGCAAAGCAAGAATATTTCAGTGATGGTTTGCATTGTTGTGAGTCTCAGAATCTTCCATAAGGCACTGAAGGAAAAAAATCAGTTTTTCCTGTTAAAAGTTCATTGCACCATCATCAATGTGTGTCATGCCTGACACCTTGGCTAGAGTACGACTGACTGGCTCAGGTGGTCTGAATCCGTGAAGTAGCCACATTCTCTGCTGCTTCTCCTCCTGTGTGCTGTCAGAGCGAGGATCTGTAATAAAAACAATGAGATTTCATTTTTCTCCTCTGAAAGGGAGCCTTTCATTGGAAGGTAACGAACCAACCTGCACAGGAAAGGAGGCAGCATGAGCGGCACCGAGCTTTAATAATGTCCAGTGAGGCTGGGAACAACTTGTTCTGCTCCTTCGCTTGTGGCCCAGATGAGATGTTGTGCTGCTGGGGTGTTCCCAGGGACCTTTCTCCCCTGGGTGCCCACGGCCTGCTTGGCAGCAGCCTCCAAGCCCCATGCAGCCTGTAGGCAGCTGGTATATATAATATGTATTGAAAATGAGCCTCCAAACCAGCTCCCTGGTAGCCAGGCAGAAGCAGGATGCAGCCTGTGTGCTTTGTGGCGCTAGTGAGGGTGTCACAGCCACCTCTCACAATTCAGTTCTGCTTTGCATGCTTTACATATCATGATTTCTAAAAGCGCTTACCTGATCTGAGTATGGCTTTTAAAAATAATGGGGAAGAGGTCTCAAGAAAAAGAGGTGTGAATTTTGGATTGTTTTTAAATTAACAAAGTTGATTTTTTTTTTTTTTAAATTAACAAAATATTTGGATTCAGTGAGCTGCTGGAATAGCAGACTACTGGGGAGAGGAGTCCTCACTGCAGCATGACCCCACCATCGCCATTGGTAATGCAGGCTGGTGACAAGCCTGCTTCTGTGCAGGGGAGAACTTTAAATCGCCAATAGCCCACACCATGGAAAAGATACTGCCACTGGTCTGCATTTTTAAAGACCATTTACAGCAGCCCTCTAGTGCATACAACAAAAGACCACACAGAAGTTAAAGCATAAAGAAAAAAAAAAGATTTTTAGTTGACTGAACTGTACTCGTACCCCTAGATTTTCACGCTTTCTGTGCCATACACGTTGTAGCCTTCTCTGTACGTAGCGTAATTCTGGGTATTGGTGGCGGGAGCAGGTTTAAAGTTTTGGGTGTTCTTGGTGAGTTTCATTCGCTTGGACTCTGCCCGAGACTTGTAACAAAACTCGATTAAAGCCACCATCATGGCAAGCCCAAGGCCTCCAACAAGAATATAGAAAACCCCGGCCACATTGCTCAGGCTCAGAGCACTGGTCTTGTCCTAAGAGAAACGAACCACACCATTAGTTTTGCTGTGAGAAAAAGGCAGACAGAAGACAGGTTACTTTTCACTCAGTCGTAGCCACAATGACCACACATACACACTTTCTGATCCGGAGTTCAGATTCCCCAAACCCCCACATGACCCGACAGCCTTACCCACGGCGGTCACATTGTGTGACCCGCTCGTCGGTGCCACTGGCCCCATGGAGCAGGGCCGGCAGCAGGGGCTGCTCCATCCAGCAACTGTTTGCTGTATGAAATCTTGGCCGTGTGGAAGTCGATAAGATTTTTGCTATTGACTTCCCCAGGCCTCTGCTGTCCCACAGAAAAGTTGCCTACAGCTGGGCACCACTAGTGGCCATGGCACCTTCAGGACACTCTAACAGGCAGACTGGGCTACATAAAGTAGCAGGTTCTCACTTTATAAAACTAAAACCAGAAAAAAAATACAAGCCACTGGACACCTGGCTTTGGTGAAAGTGGATAAAATTAATGAGATGCTGCTATACTTTTCTACCTTTTTTCCAACAGGTTTTAAAAAAATAAAAATCAGCCTTAGGAAGATGGTCAGCTAGGTTAAGGTCCAGCTGGAGAGCCCTAAGCTAACCCAGCACCTGCAGCGACCAGCTGAACAAAACGTACTGCTTGGGGTTTGCATCCTTGAAGGACGTGACAGATGGGGGAGAAAGATTTTGGTTTTAAAAATGGGATTTTGCAATGAGCTTAAATAGAAGTTCAATCCTTTTGCTGCCACAGAAAAGGGTGTTAGTGGTTCTTATCTGAGCTGGGGCAAGGTGAGCCTCCTTGCTGCTGACAGCCCCACTCTGCCTGGGCTTACTGCAGATGCCTACTATGACTATCTCCAGGAGCATCCAAACTTCATGCACTCAGAATAAAAGAGGGTCTACCTTGTTAAGTGTCTGTGCATTTCACAGGCAGTTTAGATGCATGCAGTTTTAGCAAGCAGCCTGCTATGAGCTCTGAAAATACTGCTCATGTGTACCCCCTTACAATTATCTGGTTTGCTGCTGCAGCGGCTATGCTCAGACTTCCTGGGATTGTAGCTTTATCTCATGCAACAGGTGCGAGGCTGTGCCCCAGGCAGCTTCCAGCCCAGCTGACAGCAATGTGTTTCATTGCTGGCTGGGCTGGAACTTGAAATGGTGCCTGATACAAGGAGGAGACTTCAAATCAGAAGCATTTTCTGTGGGAATTGTTACAGTGAGTGCTTTCAAAGGCACCAGGGAGCTAGGCACTCGGTTGCAACTGATTTCAGCAAGAGAAATCCTATAGGTGCCTTTGAAAACATCCTTTACTCCAACAACAAGCACAGCACATCAGTGTTTTTATGCTCAATGCCTCTTTCAGTATAGAAAAAAACAAAACAAAACTCTGTTTTCTTTTAACTTAGCAGCATAAATAAATGTTTGCTGCAAATCCAGTGTGGTTGATGCAGCCACTGCCGCCCATGCTGGAGTAACAGGTCTGCCCTGTTACTTTCCACCCCTAACAAGCATGTGACTGTTTTCCTAACTGGCTTGTATAGGATCTAATTTACAATTTTGCAACAAAATGTGGGGGCATTCAATCAAACAAAAAATAATAATTAAAAAAAAAAAAAGATGCTGGTCTGAATAATACACACTGGCTGTGGTGGAACTTGGAAATTCAAATGAAGATAGCAGCTTTGAGGGCTTTGGGGGATTCTCCTTCCATGTGTGTCCAGCAAAATACTAAATAGAAAAACATACTTACAACTTAAGTTTGTTATTGCATGAAAGAAAAATGCTGTCATATTCAGAAACAGTATATATATATATATATTCTTTTCTTTCAGCCTTCAAAATGTAAATAGCATCTTTTGAAAGTCATTCTTTGTATACACAAACAGTGGGTCAAAATGTGATTTCTAATCAGTACGAAAAGACCTTCAGCGACTGACCTTACTTCCGGAGTCCTTGGCTCCACATTCACCCTTATCGTACCACCATTTGTTTTTCAGCTTGTCTAAGATGCCTTGTTCACTGAGTTTCAATACTGCAAGGTTTACAGGAGTTCTTCACGTGGGAAATAACATAAATAACATTATATTATGTTATTTTATGTTATTCAAGCTTTAAACTACTTTAAAACTATACAAAGCGATAAAGCAGGGTTCCTGGCCACAAAGTATTTACACTGCAGGCAACTGGATCATCCCCTTAAGTTAATGCTAGAGCAACACTATATTACCAGGTCCTGCCCATATCGCTTTGAGTAATCGGCACTCACTGTTAAATGAAGGTAGGAGAAACAAAGCAAGGCCAAATCCCCACTTTTGCACAGCACCAGGCATTGGCAGTAGCTTTGTGGCTGGTAGCGGCTCTGGTCCAGCAGGACACCCCTGTGGCACTAACAGAGAGTGAAGCCCCAGCAGACAGCAGTGTGTGGGTTTGAGCCGCAAGGCCCCAAGAATCCCAAACACAGCTGGCACCCTGGGGAGCTGCAGCAGAAAATCAGGATGTGCAGACCTGTATGAAACACCTTTGTGAATGTCAAAGTGCTGGGTTTGCATGTCCAGGGTGGGCCATTGGTCTGTAGCCTCGCCGATGCCGTGCCACCTTTTGGGATTGGCACCGGGTTTGCGCTGACAGGGACCGGCTGGGTCCCAGCCAAGCCCTCCCAGGAGCCCCCTGACCTGGCTGGGATGAGCACAAGGTCCAGGCATCATGTGCAGCCAGGGAGAGCCCGGCCCCTTTAGGCACCTGCTATGAGCCCCAGCAGAAAGAGCAGCGTGGATGATTGCTGAGAGAACAGCTCTCTAATTTTAAATTTCACTTAAAAGCTATCCAGTTTGGAGAGATTTTATGCAATACATCTCTCCGCTTTGAAAAAGCATTGTGCAGCTGAGAATACAGAAACAATAGGGAGAAGGTTATAAACACCTTTCATGCTCTCTGCATATTTTATCGTGCAAATGCTCCCTTCCCCCAGTCCTATTCCAAACACTATTTTTAATTTGCATGCCTTTATAAACCCCTTACGGAGCATGGAGAATTTGCATAACATCCAATACATTATAGATTAGCTTTCACAACATTATACAGTACTGGGAAATGAGGAGGCTTAACATACTAATTAGGGCGCTTTATTATTTTTTTAAAAGCCAAGATTGCAGTTAATTGTGCACACGCAACTGCCAAAAAAAAGAAAAAAAAAAAGAAAAAAAAAAGGTAAACTATCGTAACTAAAGAGAGGGGAATTTGCCTATGGTATAGCAGGTGGGCAGGCAACCTGGGCTCCAGCACCCTGGGGCCGGGGACACTAAGCACCCCCCTGAGCCAACAGCCCATCCCTGGGTGCTGGACAAGGAGCAAATTTGGGTGTCACAGAGCATGAGGTGCTTCTTGCTGGATCAATGTCCTGGTACTGAAGGCAAGGGAGGTTTTTTTCCGTGCTTGCTGCAGAAAGGTGACTTTTCAGAGCTTGCCCTGGCACTGTTTGTTTGAGGGCTTTTTTATGGACCAGCGAGTTGCCTGTGACCTGTGGGATGGCTTCATCCCAGTTGCTGACCCCCTGGCCACCCCACCAGCGGCTCTGGGGATCCTTTGTTCTGTTCCTGGGTCTATCTCTCAAAAGACTGACATTTCTTCATCTTTTTCCTGAGATAATTTTGCACTTTCCAGCTTCTTTTTAAAATTAGATTTCTGATCAGGGGCTATATGGGTTGCTCAGTGAGGTCCTTAGCCTTTTCCCTGGTGGCTTTGGCTGCTTTTCCTCTGCCTTTAATTTATGATGGGATTCTTTTTCATCTTCCCCTGCGTGATTTCGAGAACAGCTCCTGATTAGTTTGGTTGCTTTTATCACAGTGAAATGTTAAGGTGTTGAGATCTTGTGCTCTTGCTGTGCTTCATACTCCCAGCAAGGTGAGATGCGGTGAATGGGATAAGGCCAGCGGCGGTCCTGTGGTACAGGACAGTGCCCTGGGGCACAGACTTGCTGTGGTTTTCCTCCTCACCATAACCGAATGACTTTTTGTTCTGTTGTTTGTTATTTTAACCTAGATTTGTCTGATCCTGGTGTAACCACGTGAGGTTGGGTGTGTTGGGCATCTTTACAAAACGCCACTGAGATTTTGGTGGCTGATGTTTACATAGGACTGGAAGACTTAAGTCAAGGGAAATGGTACCAATACCCTAATACTGACTAATATTGCCCTCGATGGCAAATTAAGCCATTTGCTATGGCTGATTTATTTAAGGGAGGCATGCCATTAAGAAGATTGGTGCCTAGCAGTTCTCACAGCCTTCACTTTATTAGTGTGCTACAAACATTGTTTGACACCTGGGACAGAGAGGTTGTTCACTGGTGTTTCAGCAGCTTGGTTTCTCTCTTCTTGGTTAGAAGACCCCACTTGGGTGCTGTCAGTGTGGGCATCCATCCCTTACGGCCAGCGAACAAGAGGTGCCAGTTGCTGCTGCTTGCTCAGTAGATGGGACAATGCTGACGGTGTGATTTTTGAGAGGCGCCGAGCTTTCACTCATTGAAATCCCACACCAGAACCAGGTCCCCCAGGCTTTTGGTTCAGTTTAAAAATCCTGACTTCTTCTTCCTCTCAATGTAGGAATTGCTATGGCACTTCCTTGTCACGAAGGTGATCTTCCACAAGATACAGCATTGCTTCCAGGCTGAGGATGTTCCCCCTGCTTACATGTGAGATAATCCCTAAGAAGAAAGAGCTGCTATGTGCAATGTGCAGAGCTTCTATTGCATTTCTCTTTCATTATCTGATTATTTTCCATCCTTGCCATCAATACAGAAAAGAGGGAACACTTTGATGCAGAACCCATCTGGCTCTCTCATTCCTTCTCTTCATGACACTGTCACCCTGTCTGAGGGATTTCTCGCCTGGCCTCCTTTTGCTGCAGCAGCTCAACAACATTTCATGTTAGTTGCTGTAATTTTTATTCTGCTAAGAAAGGCTGTGGCATGATGATTTTTCTTTCTGGCCTGAATGAGTTTGAAGTAGAAGAAGAGTAAATTAATCACCAAAGAAACAGTTCTTTATCAGTCCCAGATGTTAGCAGGTATAACTCATGTGCCTCACGAATTATAAATCATAACAGGTTTTAAATCTGATTAATGACCTTTTGGGCTCATTTTCATGATTCCACCTGCACCTCTATAAAGCAGATACACAAAACCAGAGTTCATATGCAAAACCATTGCTCCAGCTTCTATAGGCTTCAGGAGGCCACAGCAGGCTGAAGGTCCTTGTATACCTGCCAAAGCTGTCACATTTGTGCTGTTTGTGACCAATTCCCACTACTTACTAATATTTTGATGTGCCATTGCTGCGAGCAGCCCGTGTCACTGAATAACCTGTGCAGGAGAGGCCAAGCAGGTTCTTGGCAGAAGTGCTGTTAATTGGCGAGAAGAGCATCTCCGGTGCCAGCCTTGCTAGGAAAGTACATTTTCCAGGAAGAAACTGGGACATACTGATGTTTGCAGCACTGTGCCCTTGTGCTTGGCTTGGCCCTCAGACACTGAAGTGTGAAGGAAGAGCTGCTGAGCATTCAGCAGCTTCAGGAGCAAAAGTCACTTTGGGACAGGAAAATCTCACTCACTAACCCCTAGGCTTTTGTCAGCTGCATGTAACCGGTGTCTGAGTACCATAAACTCTCTGTAACACTGTAGTTATGTTTATTACTTGCAATCAGTAAAGATTTAAGTGGTGACTGGAACAGCTTTGGATAATTCATATCCCATTCTATGTTCTAATGGATGTAATATAAATGTTATACCCCAAAATGATCATTGCCAAGGATAGCAAATGAACACTGCAGACAGCACTCTGCTCCCCCCAAACCTGATGAAACGTTGCTCAGAATTAATTCAGGATTTTCACACCCAATCATTCAGAAAAAGGAAGCTGTAAAGAAGAAGCACAACAACTAATGACACTCAATAAGGGATTCCTCGGTCCCATCAGCAGCCAGTTTCTGATGTTTCTCAGATTATTTGTGTTCAGGGCTGCATCCCCTGTGCCCACCTGGGCAGGACATCTGCTGTCTGACATGAGGACAGAGCATTAGCTCAGTGCTGAGGATGAGAAATTTGGGAGCAGCGGCGATGGGATCCTCCTCACAAGGCAGATGGACGCTGGCTCCAAATGTACGGTACACATGGCCACCAGAAGGAGCCTGTCCCCTAGCTGAAGGGCCAAAGACACAACTTCCTGGTGTTCTCAGAACCACATCTCCTACAACGTGAAGTCCTGAAGAGTCGATAGAAAGCCTTTTTATTTTTTATTTTTTTCCTTCCAGCAGTGTATTAGATGCCAAATACCTCTGGGTGGAGAAGTCCTCTGGAAGCACACATGCACATCAGGGATGTGGCTTTTGTAGAAAAACTGTTTGTGTACCCTGGCATTAGCTGTTTGGGGTGCGTTAGGGTAGGCAACATCACAGAGCCAAGGGCACCTCTGGGCTCCGGCTGTGTCACACCACGCTGGTTGTAAATCTGGTTTAATATCTGGCTAGGCCAGATTTATGGCTGATCTGTGGGCTCAGAGCAACAAGAAGCCACAGGAGGCTTCTGGCAAATCTGTTCCTCTGAAGACTGAGAGATTAACGAAGAATGACATCCTCGCTTGGCACTAATGTGCAAGCCTTGCTGAGCAACATGAAGGCAGACTGTGAGCCACAGCCTTGTAAAGGGCCTTCACCTCCTGTGCAAATCTCAGCGACATTAAGTAGGCAAAAGCCCAACGTTGCATCAGGTCTCCATGAGTACATTATAAAGTTTTTTTTCCCCCCACTGGTTTTATTTTTAATCCCTGTTATTCTTACCTAATCTCTTTAATTTAGGAATTTGACATAGTTAGAGCACTACTTCCTGCAGCATGATTTTTTTCTCTTGTTTCTTATGACCACAGCTGTCCTTGCTGGCTGAGGCATCACCAGAGTTGCTGATGTCAACACAACCCAGCCAACTGAGCTGTAACATCAAAGAGTTTAGACATTGAACATTTGGGTTTCTAAAATCCATCTCATAATGACAGAGGAAAGGGAAGCAGAATAAGGTGCAAGCAAACAAGCAAAGTGCTTAAGTCAGAAAGCTTCTTAAAACCCTTTGGGGCAGAACCACTGAAAACACTGAATTAATTGTTCTTGTTGGTGTCACTGGCAAATCTTCACTCACATCGGGGGACACGGGGTGAAGCTGGTTGCAGAGATGTGATAAGTTCTGCCTCTCACATGACCCAAGCAACAAATAGCTGACGGGGACAGGGCAAGACCCAGACAGCTGCCCCGAGATCTTGTTTGGGAACCTAATGACCCCAGGACCGTCCCAAGGGGAGCAGCCAGTGCCCCTGCCCCATACACCACGCCTGGCAGCTCCTGCACATCACAAAGAAGGGCACTGGTGAGAGCAGACGTCAAGCCCCAGCTCTCTGCTTGACTTGACAGGGCACCAAACTGATCTAACTAACAACCGCCTTGGCATCATTAAAATATAAAGATAGAAACAATCCAGGAAGAGATACCAAATCCAGCACTATTCTCCAGAGGGCATTGCTTGAGGTTAAAGACCTGTCTAAATCAAATACGGGACTTTATCCCCCCAAGCTCTATAAATCCCAACCTGATCTGTAACTATTGAATGGACTTTTTGTCAGATCTTATTTCTGAAATAATTTCTGACTAGATAGAAAGCTGGAGGGTGAATGTATTGCCCAAGAGTTCTGCTCTTTCCTAGATCAGATCTCTCTCAAGATATGTCCTGTCATAATTCATCAATTTAGTGAAGTCTCTTTGCCACAGCTTTGTGTCTTGCTTTGCACCTGTTTGTCAGGGACAGGGAAGATTTAGGATGGAAATGGACTCATCATTAAAACTCGCTGTATGTGTTTAAAGACTATAGTTGCATGGTACTTGAAGCAGGCGTAAACAGAGCCCTGAAATACAGTCACTTGCTATTCCTCTTTATTACCTTTTGCTTCAAGGAATGGTCTTCTGTATTTCATACTGAGCATTTCATATTCACAGAAACAGCAGCAGCAGCAGCAGGCTTTTTTTTTTTTTTTTTTTTTTTTTTAAAGAAATGAACACTTGGTTGCACTCTGCCACCATTTCCGACCTTTGTCACTTCTTTCTGCCCTGTGTTAACCAGCAGTCGCAGGTGTGCAAACATGTAACATGCTAGGAATTGGAATGCTCTGCGGGTGGGCAGAGGAAGGGGTAGAAGTGAAAGCCATCTTGTTTGCAAAGACGGAGAGCCTTCAATATCAGGAGACTAAAACTAGGCACCCTGAGCCCCATACATCCCCAAGCCACTAAAGAAATACACCACATGCTGATGGCTGGTGTTGCACTCAGAGGCATCAATCACAGCATTAAATCCTCCAACAGAAGGTTTTTTTCTCACTTTTTCTCTCAACGGCTCAACCAGATGCAGTTCCCCTTGCTGCAGGCGCTGGCTGCAGGCTCAGCCATGGCTGTTGCTGACTTGGGAGGTTCAGGGAGATTGCCGCATGTTTTGCCTGTTTTGTGTATTGAATGGTGTCATGGGATGACAAGACTCTTGCATTAAGATGTAAATGAATTTTTAACATTTTTTATGATGTCCTACTGCCAGCAGCAGAGCCAGGAGGTGAACACAGGCAGTGCCATGTTCTATCGTATTTACATGGTGCAGCAGCCTGCGAGGACTCCTCCTACTGAACAGGCACCCGTGAGCCTGGGACAGTTTGTTTCTTGCTTTTTTAGAGGAAGGTCAGAGCACCCACTGCATCCTTGTGGAATCCTGTAGGGATTTCCTTGCAGGAACTAGGTGTGCATTTTAAAAACAGGTTTTAGCTGGTGCTGTATTTGCTGCGACATGGAAGACGAGCACAGACGCATGGTGCCATCACACCACCTACACATATGCTGAACAGACCTG